>NC_056725.1:1379384330-1379451830 GCF_019279795.1 Protopterus annectens | reverse complement strand
TCGGGATACCAACAGACTTAGTCCACACTAGATAGCCTATACAGGGCCATTCTATGACAACAGCCCTACAACTGGGCTGTCTGGAAACACACACAACAGCCCTTGTAAGGGCTATACTCCAAGCTCCAGACAACCCTTCCACTAAGGACCACCTTAGGTCTATCAACGCTCTCAACAAACCCACAGATCCCGCAGATTGTTCTGCGACTCAAGTCCTTTTAAAGACTAAGTTCAAGGTCAACTCCAGCTTTGACTAGCCCTTATCAGGGCTGACTACAAAGGTCTTTTAGCTCAGCAGACTAGCAGAATAATACGACTCCCACTAAAGAACCAAGTAGGCAAAAAATACTATTCCTAGCCCTGTTGTCCTATCACAGTTAATAAGAGTGTTCTACATAGGAAGTTATAGTAAGTGCATTTCCTAATTCTTTATCTGATACTAGCCATGTCATTATTCATTCATCAGGGATGGGTCAGAGTCCCCAGCTACTATGAACCCTGGGAGGCCTCAAAGAAGAATAAGCCGGAGAACAGAGGATCCAAAGGAGGCCCTGTTCCTAGACACCAAATTCAACTTGTAGTGTGAAACAAAAGTACGGGCATTAGACCAAGTAGCAGCAGCACAAATATCATCCAACGAAAGCTTAGCCAAGAAGGTGAAGACACAGCCACAGACTTAGTGGAGTGGGCTTTATCTGGTCTGGATAACTCCATTTGCCTGCTGTCATAAATGTAGGAAATACAGCTTGCAATTTATCTGGAAATAGTTACCTTACTGACTGCCACAAAAAGCTGGTCCAACTTCCGGAATTCCTCAGTCCTCTTAAGATAAAAGCGTAGCTGTCTATGAATGTTTAAACAGTGTAAGGTATACTCCCTCGTATTAGAATAATTAGGGAAGAAAACTGGAAGTTGAATGGATTAGATGAGAATAGCCTCCGAAAGCCACCTTTGGAACAAAAGACGGATTTGTCCTAAAGGATACCCTATCTTTGTGGAAGATCATAAAAGGGGGTTTAAGTACTGAAAGCCTGCAATTCAGAAACTCTCTTGGCCAAATTAATAGCCGCCAAGAAAGCAGTCTTCCAAAACAGGAACTTAAGTTCACAAGATACAGCCTGTTCAAAGGGCTTTTGTGTCAAAAGACTGCAACATCAGAGTTAAATCCCATATGGGGAGGTCTAAGATAGGAGGTCTAAGAAGAAAGACGCCTTTGAGAAAGGCTTTGCAGAGTTTAGAAGAAAAGGTGGGACCCTCACTTAAATGGAAATGAAAAATGGCCGCCAACTGGAGTTTAATTGTGGAGAAACTAGCACCTTCCTGAAAAAGCGAAGTCAAGAACAACAAAATGTCATAAATTGGAACTGCAAAGGGATCTAAAATTTCATTGTCTGACCCACATAGAAAATCTTTTCCATTTACTGGAATACCCCTTCTTAGTAGCAGGCTTCTGAGAAGCTAAAATAATATTTTAACCAGAGAAGGAAGCCTGGACTGAAAAAGGATTACTGGAACTGGAGAAACCAAAAGGTTAGACGAAGGGTTTGTAGGTTGCGAAGAGGAAGTCCCAAGGATGGAAATGAGATCTGGGAAGGGATCCAATATCCAAGGAGGATATTTCAGATGAGACTGAAGAAGGGAGAATCACACTTGAGGCCAACAGGGGGGGCAAGGAGGATGAGGAGGGGTCTCCAGGCAGCAGGCTTTCTGTAAGACCTTGGGGATTAGGAGAGTTGGGGGATAAGCATAGAGGTGTCACAACAGCCAATCATGAACCAGAGCATCCCTGGGTAACTCCCCGGTCGGGGGGGGGGGATCAGTGCAAAGTAGTTGCTGCATTTGTGGTTGACTGGGAAGGCAAAGAGATTGCAACAAGGTTGACCCTAACAGTCAAATATCTGATGTGCCACTGATGAGTTCAGGGACCAGTCATAAGGACTCAAGATGGATTTGCTGAGTTTGTTGGAAGTGCTGTGAATGTGAGTTGCAAGAAGAAAGCGCCTGGAAGACATCACCCATTCCTGCACAATCATGGACTCTCTGCACAGGGGATAGGACCATGTTTCCCCTTGCTTGTTTATGTACCAGACTACCGCCATGTAGTCCATTTGAACTGCTACAGTCCCTTGAGGGAGACAATCCTGAAAGGCTTGCAACGTTAGAAGGACTGCTCTCATCTCCAGGATGTTTATGTGCAATTTGGTCTCTGTGGGGGAACACGTGCCTTGAACTGTCATTCCCGGAAAATGCTCCACCCCACCCCAATAGGGAGGCATCCATGGTCATTGTGGCCTTGGGCAGGGGAAGACAGAGGGGTCTGCCGAGTGTCAGGTCCTGAGATTGAAACCACCAGGCAAGGTGACTTCTGCACACCAGAGTCATCCTGAGGAGCATGGACATGGAATGAATCTGAATGGACCACATGTGTAGAATTAGGTGGGCTGCCGGACATTCCATAACCAGCAAGCAATAGACCTGATCCTGAATAAGTTGAACTCTGCAAGGGGGGGAAGTGCTGCAATCTCAGACATCGTTTTCAGCACAACCCCAATGAAATCTAGGGTCTGGCATGGAGAAAGATTGCATTTGGGGAAACTGATCACGATGCCAAGATCCTGAAAGAGGCAGAAGGTATAACTGGTAGTCATTGACGGTTGATGCCTCGTGGGGGTCATGAGGACCCAATCGTCCAGGTATGGAAAGACCTGGAAGCCCTGCAGCCTGAGACGGGCTGCCACCACTGCCATACATTTGGTAAACACCCAGGGGGTTGTGGTGAGTCCAAAACGCAGGGCTCTGAATTAGTAGTGACCAGCACCTAACTGAAAGAACAGGTGTCTCCAGGAGCATCTGTCAATGATAGTACCCATCCTTGAGATCCACTGATCAAATCTAATTGTCCTTGCGCAAGAGAGGCAGAATGGACTGAACAGTGACCATCCAGAACTTGGACTTCTGGACTGACAGATTTAGTTTGCTGACGTCCAAAATTGGACGCAGGTCCCCAATCTTTTTTGGCACCAAAAAGAAGTGAGAGTAAGTTATGGACCCTCTTTGTCCTGCTGGGACCTCTTGGATGGCTCTTTTTAGAAAAAGGCCTTGAACCTTGAGATGGGCCAACTCCCTTTGGCAGGGTGGAACATCTGGGAGATATTTTAATACTGGGGGAGACCGAATAAACGGAATGACGTATCCCATGGAAATAATCCTGAACACCCACTGATCTGAGGAGATATTTGACCAGGCTAGCAGGTGCAGAGAGAATCATCCCCAGACTGCCTCCAGGGCAGGACAGCCAGGCAATGCTTCCGGAGCACTGAAACAACTTGTCCCCGATTGGCTCCCAAGACGTCCTGATTCTGTGGACTCTCTCTGCCTCTGGGGCAGCATCTACCATTGAATCCTCTGCCCTGGCTTATGGAGGAGGATTCTTGGGGAGCCTCTTGGAAGGAGGACCGAGTCCTGCAAAACCAAAGCTTCTTACTCATTTTCTGATTCTTAGAAAAAGATCGCTGGACAGTAGACCTGGAAGATACAGAGGAATGTCCTAACCTTACTGGAGATGCCAAAGTTCTGCAAATGCATCGGATCTGAGCTCATGGACCTCAAGTGGGACCTTTCAATCACTATCGGATTCGACAGAACCATTGGATCCGAAGTCCTAGATGGATCCAATGCATTAACTGGTGCTGCAGACAGATCCAACAGATGGGTCAGATCAGAAGACAGTCGTCAAGTCGGATCAGAGGGCCTCCGAGGCACCAAGGCCTCAGATCTGAGAGAATGATCTGAGGCTCTCGGAGTGGAAGAGCGCGGATCCTAAGCCAAAGAGGCTGGGCTTGGATCCAGGAATCTGTGATCCAAGAGCCTCGGCTTTTTAGAGAGGGATTCCTTAGAGGAAGTCTTCCTCTTAGGATCCAAAGGAGTTGTAGAGGGGGAGCCCGAAGCTACAGGTCCCACCTTAGCTAGCTCCCTTAGTAATAATTTGTTTCTGTGATCCATGAGAGCCCTGGGGTTGAATGCTGCACAAATGTCGCATTCAACCTCCAGGTGAGACTCTCCTAAATAGTAAACACACTCCTCATGCATGTCGGAATGAGGCATCTTTCAACTGCATGAGGAGCATCTCTTAAAGCCAGAGGGCTTGTCAGATTTTCAGAAGAGACAGCCTCACACACACACACACACACACACACACACACACACACACCCGAGAGACAGAAGGCACCATGTGCACTTTCAGGAAAGTAAAAAGGTAGAAGAGACCCAAAAAACTACCCTTTTATAAATAAATAATTATCTATTTAAGGAAAAACTATACTTTAACTAGAAAAATAGTGACGGAAAGAGACTCGCGAAGAAAGGCAGGAACCCAAGCGACAAACCCTAGGTAAAGCACAGGGAAGAGAGGAAACCACAAACTACAATAACCCATAAGAAGAGGTTAAGAAAGCACTATAGATAAATGGAAACAAGAGAAATCCAAAAGGAATAACACTTATCTGTTCTACAGCTTGAGCTACAGGAACCATGCCCTAGTGTTTCCACTGCAAATGAGATTGGAGGGTTACAGGCCAGCAGGGGGTTATGGGAAGGGGAGGAGCTTGAGCTCTGGATCTGTCCATCAGTTGCCGGCTAAGATCGGAGGTCAGATCCAAGACCCATCCGTGATGAATAATGGCATGGACAGCATCAGATTTGTTGTTAATATATTTACTTATATTGTCATAAATTTCACATTTCTCTAAATACCTCAACAACCAAGTAGCAGAGACAGAACTGCTTAGCTTCATATGAAAGCTGACAGCTGGGTGAACAAAATGCTGCTAACAGTATGTGAGTAACTTGAATGGTTGCTTAGATATTGTACGTTGTTTACAAAATATTATACATTTAATAGTTACTATGTTTACCATGCCTTATAAAATCCATTTTAAGACCCCAAATCTAAAGAACACCTACCAGTATAAAAAATAGTTTGTGATGAAGAGTTTGACACTTACATTTCTTTTGTACCCCTATGGTTCCTGAGATATGAACATTTATTTGAAAAGTGAGGTCATAACTTGATTTCATCAAAAAGCTTAAGCTCTGCCCATTGGAAATTACAGTCCAAACTTCCAGAGCTCCACTGGAAGGAAAAGAGTTAATGATAAGCAGAGATCTGAGGTACTCGCAGTCATACAAGTATGCATCCTAGAAAGCATTCGATGTCTTCTCAGTTTACTACTTTGTCAAACGCAACTTAAAAAATAAAACTGAATTTCTTTCCTTGCTCATATTTTTGCTCACACCATCACTGGATCAAAAGGTTGGAAAATATCTGTAAAATGCACCTCAGAGCAAATATAACCTCATAGCAACTGCGGGCCTACTAACACCAGACCTCTGGCTAATTTCATTACTTATTCTACAGTTATTACACTGAACTCTTAGCCAGTTTGAGTATGTGGAAAGAATGCGGGAAGAAGGAAAGTAGCACAATAAGACTGAATTTCTTCCCTTAAGTCATGATTTTTGTTTGGACATCACTGAAACAAATAGTTAGAAAAAAAACAGGACTGTGGGCACTAAGACGTGTGTGTGTGTGTGTGTGTGTGTGTGTGTGTGTGTGTGTGTGTGTGTGTGTGAGAGAGAGAGAGAGAGAGAGAAGGAGTGGTAGGCAGTGGGGGGGTGCCATACAGCTCTTCACTTAGGGCATTACTTCACCTAAAGCGGAGCCTTATCACAGGTAGATGGGTGTTGTCCCGCCATATTGCCCCACCCATCTCTCATTAACCCCACAAATTCAATTGCCTTTTGCAGCTCCCTTGCTTTGAAGTCACCATTCTCCACTGTTACCTATGTTGAAATATGTGAGTGTGCGTGTGTGCAAGTGGGTATGTGTGTGTAAACAATAATGCCTGGTATGGTAGGTATTACAGGAAAATACTAGACTGCAAAGGGGTAAAGTCCCAACTCCAAAGGTGGAGAGCCTCCTCACCCTTAGAAAGTTTGTTACTTCCCTATAATGTTAGCCTTGGAGGTTGTTACTGCACTTATAAAATGGTCTCTGTTTTTGTTGCGTTCCTTAATGTAAATTCTTTTGTTTTCATTTTAAAGAACGATTTGGTTGTTACATATTTTTAAGCACGCCCTTTCCTTATTTATTTTCAGTGAAGTATTGCATTTATTTAATGTCTACCTGAAGATCTGTGCGAGTTATGTGTGGGTGCGGGTGTGCATCTGCGAGCACACGTATGTACCAGCGGGTTACCTTCCCTTGATCGACATCCCATTTGACTGAAACTCATTTGATCGAAATTTCATTTGACTGGCAACCAGTACTTCAATACACTTTAAGGCAAATAACAGGGATTTGTCCTTCTCCAATGTCATGCGACCCTGGAGTTGGTATATATAGTTAGGGGTGGTGTGGGGGGCACAGCCCCCCACATTGAGGGGTGTGAAGCCCCTCACCTAGTTTCGTTTAAAATCTGTACTTTTGTGTTATTTTCTTCTTTTAAATGAAACTAGGTGGGGGCTTTGCCCCCCCCAATGTGTGGGACTGTGCCCTCCACACCCCCCTAACTATATATACCAACTCCAGAATCGCATGACATTGGGGAAGGGGACAAATCCCTGTTATTTGCCTTAAAGTGTACTGAAGTACTGGTTGCCAGTCAAATGAAATTTCGATCAAATGGGTTTCAGTCAAATGAAAATTCGATCAAATGAAGGTAACCCATGTCTGTGCATGTGTTTCTGTGTGTGCACGTCTGTGTGTATTTGTGTCCATGTTTTTCTATGTGTGCGTGTGTGTACAGTTGTGCACTTTTGCATGTGTCTGTGCTGTGTACATATGCATGTGTTTCTGTGTGTGCATGCGTGCGCACATACGTGTGTGAATCCATGTGCAGTGACTGTGTGTATGTTTCTGTCAGTATGTGTACATATGTATTACTGTGTAAATTTGTGTCTGTGCATGTGAGCTTTTCTGTGTATGTGCATATTTCTGTATATTAGTGCATGCGTGTGTGTGTTTAAGTCCTAGTGTACGTTTCTCTCTCTCTGTCTCTCTCTAATCAGGCTTTACACAAAAATATCAGCCCAGCATTTCTAAAGTTTGACCAGTCACATTAAGTGACCATTTTCTACAGATATACATATCCTGCGCAAATAGTGGTACAACCGGTAGTAACAGTGCCAAGTTGTTGGGCTGTATATCTGGTTTAATGCCATCGTGCTTGTGATTTGAATAATTTGGGACCTTCAGTGAATTATGAAAATTCTGTGCTCTCTTCTCATGGGTGTTGACCTCACTTGTGGTTCCAGTGTCCATACACATAGCTAGCATAATGAATTGAATAACACTATGTTACCCAATTAAATTAAGAAAGGGTAGTTGAGATTAAATCTGTCTGCCAGATCATCTTTACTCTACAATATTCAAACACTACAAGTTATATGGCTGCTGTCTTTCTCCTACACTGTGTAAAAGTTTTTGAAGATGTCACTCCACATCTTGACATACATCCTATTAGTTAAAGTTAATGTCCTGAGAAGACTCCTGGGTTGGTAAGGACTTCTATTGTTCACCATATTAATGTTCTTCATATGCATAAAGAATCAGACATGTTATCTCTTCACCTCCTATCTTCCAGGGAGTACATTTTGTCCAAAAAGGTCCTAAAAGAAACTGGTATTCTTACATAAGTCCTGTTTCTAACAACTCTAATCTTTACGCTGCTATTTCCGGAACAGGCAGTGTGTTTAACCAGTTAACATATTTCAAATGGAGTGTCACTGCCAGTAATTTGAACACTTCAGCAGTCGCCACATTACTATGAAGGGCAGTGATTACACAACCAACTACACCTGACAAAAAACTAGCACAGTACATAAAATTTACACGTTACTTATTTACATACCAGTCACCTACAGCATTAACTTTGTTCTTACATTTCTAGTGTTTCACATCTACAGGTCATTTCTTTTGTACCCCTATGGTTCCTGAGATATGAACATTTATTTGAAAAGTGAGGTCATAACTTGATTTCATCAAAAAGCTTAAGCTCTGCCCATTGGAAATTACAGTCCAAACTTCCAGAGCTCCACTGGAAGGAAAAGAGTTAATGATAAGCAGAGATCTGAGGTACTCGCAGTCATACAAGTATGCATCCTAGAAAGCATTCGATGTCTTCTCAGTTTACTACTTTGCCAAACGCAACTTAAAAAATAAAACTGAATTTCTTTCCTTGCTCATATTTTTGCTCACACCATCACTGGATCAAAAGGTTGGAAAATATCTGTAAAATGCACCTCAGAGCAAATATAACCTCATAGCAACTGCGGGCCTACTAACACCAGACCTCTGGCTAATTTCATTACTTATTCTACAGTTATTACACTGAACTCTTAGCCAGTTTGAGTATGTGGAAAGAATGCGGGAAGAAGGAAAGTAGCACAATAAGACTGAATTTCTTCCCTTAAGTCATGATTTTTGTTTGGGCATCACTGAAACAAATAGTTAGAAAAAAAACAGGACTGTGGGCACTAAGACGTGTGTGTGTGTGTGTGTGTGTGTGTGAGAGAGAGAGAGAGAGAGAAGGAGTGGTAGGCAGTGGGGGGGTGCCATACAGCTCTTCACTTAGGGCATTACTTCACCTAAAGCGGAGCCTTATCACAGGTAGATGGGTGTTGTCCTGCCATATTGCCCCACCCATCTCTCATTAACCCCACAAATTCAATTGCCTTTTGCAGCTCCCTTGCTTTGAAGTCACCATTCTCCACTGTTACCTATGTTGAAATATGTGAGTGTGCGTGTGTGCAAGTGGGTATGTGTGTGTAAACAATAATGCCTGGTATGGTAGGTATTACAGGAAAATACTAGACTGCAAAGGGGTAAAGTCCCAACTCCAAAGGTGGAGAGCCTCCTCACCCTTAGAAAGTTTGTTACTTCCCTATAATGTTAGCCTTGGAGGTTGTTACTGCACTTATAAAATGGTCTCTGTTTTTGTTGCGTTTTTGTTGCGTTCCTTAATGTAAATTCTTTTGTTTTCATTTTAAAGAACGATTTGGTTGTTACATATTTTTAAGCACGCCCTTTCCTTATTTATTTTCAGTGAAGTATTGCATTTATTTAATGTCTACCTGAAGATCTGTGCGAGTTATGTGTGGGTGCGGGTGTGCATCTGCGAGCACACGTATGTATGCCTGTGCGGGTTACCTTCCCTTGATCGACATCCCATTTGACTGAAACTCATTTGATCGAAATTTCATTTGACTGGCAACCAGTACTTCAATACACTTTAAGGCAAATAACAGGGATTTGTCCTTCTCCAATGTCATGCGACCCTGGAGTTGGTATATATAGTTAGGGGTGGTGGGGGGGGCACAGCCCCCCACATTGAGGGGTGTGAAGCCCCTCACCTAGTTTCGTTTAAAATCTGTACTTTTGTGTTATTTTCTTCTTTTAAATGAAACTAGGTGGGGGCTTTGCCCCCCCCAATGTGTGGGACTGTGCCCTCCACACCCCTAACTATATATACCAACTCCAGAATCGCATGACATTGGGGAAGGGACAAATCCCTGTTATTTGCCTTAAAGTGTACTGAAGTACTGGTTGCCAGTCAAATGAAATTTCGATCAAATGGGTTTCAGTCAAATGAAAATTCGATCAAATGAAGGTAACCCATGTCTGTGCATGTGTTTCTGTGTGTGCACGTCTGTGTGTATTTGTGTCCATGTTTTTCTATGTGTGCGTGTGTGTACAGTTGTGCACTTTGCATGTGTCTGTGCTGTGTACATATGCATGTGCTTCTGTGTGTGCATGCGCATAACGTGTGAATCCATGTGCAGTGACTGTGTGTATGTTTCTGTTAGTATGTGTACATATGTATTACTGTGTAAATTTGTGTCTGTGCATGTGAGCTTTTCTGTGTATGTGCATATTTCTGTATATTAGTGCATGCGTGTGTGTTTAAGTCCTAGTGTACGTTTCTCTCTCTCTGTCTCTCTCTAATCAGGCTTTACACAAAAATATCAGCCCAGCATTTCTAAAGTTTGACCAGTCACATTAAGTGACCATTTTCTACAGATATACATATCCTGCGCAAATAGTGGTACAACCGGTAGTAACAGTGCCAAGTTGTTGGGCTGTATATCTGGTTTAATGCCATCGTGCTTGTGATTTGAATAATTTGGGACCTTCAGTGAATTATGAAAATTCTGTGCTCTCTTCTCATGGGTGTTGACCTCACTTGTGGTTCCAGTGTCCATACACATAGCTAGCATAATGAATTGAATAACACTATGTTACCCAATTAAATTAAGAAAGGGTAGTTGAGATTAAATCTGTCTGCCAGATCATCTTTACTCTACAATATTCAAACACTACAAGTTATATGGCTGCTGTCTTTCTCCTACACTGTGTAAAAGTTTTGAAGATGTCACTCCACATCTTGACATACATCCTATTAGTTAAAGTTAATGTCCTGAGAAGACTCCTGGGTTGGTAAGGACTTCTATTGTTCACCATATTAATGTTCTTCATATGCATAAAGAATCAGACATGTTATCTCTTCACCTCCTATCTTCCAGGGAGTACATTTTGTCCAAAAAGGTCCTAAAAGAAACTGGTATTCTTACATAAGTCCTGTTTCTAACAACTCTAATCTTTACGCTGCTATTTCCGGAACAGGCAGTGTGTTTAACCAGTTAACATATTTCAAATGGAGTGTCACTGCCAGTAATTTGAACACTTCAGCAGTCGCCACATTACTATGAAGGGCAGTGATTACACAACCAACTACACCTGACAAAAAACTAGCACAGTACATAAAATTTACACGTTACTTATTTACATACCAGTCACCTACAGCATTAACTTTGTTCTTACATTTCTAGTGTTTCACATCTACAGGTCTTTTTCAACATCTTAGTTAGCAAGTACCCTTCTCCAGCATGTGTAATTCTGCTGCAATCCAGTTTGTCTAATATCTTATCTGTTCTGAGTTTGTACAAGATGACACATCAGTGCATACCTCTCAAATGTCCAGAGTTTCATGGAATGTCCACATCTTTGCCTCATATTTTTAGTCCGTTCCTGGTGAAAGCTGTGGTTCTCTGGCAAATCAATGGGTATTCAAATTGGTAAATAATGACAGACATTTGAGTTTCAGACTTAATATCCTTCAGAAAACGTATAGTGACACAAAACCTTTTACTATAGCAACTTGATAAGATCAATATTTAAAATATGTCCCTTTGTGTCCCCATTATTTTTGGCTTTATCCAAATTTCATGAGCTAAAATGTTGAGAAGTATGCATCAGTGACATGATTATCACTGCCCTCTTATAGCCTTTGGTTCTCCAGTTTGATTCCTAGCCGTATGTCTTTGTCTACAGAGTCTGCATATCCTCCCTGTGTTCACGTGGCGTTTCACTTGATACTCCAGTCTTCTACCACATTCCAAAAATATAAAACGCACTGGGGGATTTAGAAATCTCCTAAAACTACTTGTTGTGTGAGTGTCCTGTGATAGACTGTGGTTCTCTCTGGAACTGGTTTCTATCTTAAGGCCATTGATCCTTGCAAAATGGTCTAACTCGCAGGAGAACATGATTTAGGTAAACAAATGTGTTTCCTTGCTCATGCCTCGACTCCAGCTTATTCAAAGACGATGTTACTCTAGTTTAGTCATTTTGATTAGCAGCGGCCTTAGGTCAGCTGGTGCCCTAGGCAAAAGGGCTCCATGGTGCCCTAGGCAAAAGGGCTCCATGGTGCCCTAGGCAAAAGGGCTCCATGGTGCCCCCCATCCTGGTCTACCTACACCAAATAAATACTGGAAAAGTGCCCCTGCTACAGCGGCGCCATAGGCGGCAGCCTAGTTGACCTATGCTTAAGGCCGGCTATGAGTATCACACACCTTGGAGGAAAACCGTATCAATCCTCTTACAAAAGCAGACTTAAAAATACTATCAATACCTCTGCAGACCTCTCAGCTGTACCTCATTATGAGGAAAGCTCTTCATTTTGAGTCTTAACAATTCCATGTTTCATGCTGTTCTGCAGTGAAATTATCTGTCACACTATTATTTAGGTTTTTTAGCAAATATTCATAGCAAGCAATACTAGATCCAATTAAGCCATTAAATAACTTTGTAAGTGCAAAGTAACACATTTTAACAATACTGTGGGTTCCTCATCAAAGTGATTTAGGTAAGTGTTTCGCATTGTGCACACAGTTTCAGATTAAGTGGGATAAGGGTTTCACATTTTTGAAATCGGAGTTAAAAGCTATGTTCCCCTACCCTTCTTGACAGAGTCATGGCTGAATATTGTCGGTACTACTAAATGATTAATACATTAAAAAGTTAAACTACGTTCATGCATATGTTTCTTAGCTTGTGGCTTACCTTTACTCCTACAGGTGGAGCGGGAAGTGACTGTAGTGCTCCTTTCAGTCCCAGAGCTGCTGCAGCTCCAGTTTCTGCAATGAGGTTGTGGCCACATGCATGTCCGATCTCAGGCAAAGCATCATATTCACACAGGAACCCCACATTCACAGCACACGTCTCAGGTCCTCCACTACCTGCAATCTCCCATTCTGCACGGAATGCGGTGTCCAGTTTGTAATGGCATTGCACCTTCCACCCCTGTTCCACCTCTTGGAAAAAGTGAGTCAGAGTTTTGTGAGCTTCGTGTTCTTGAAAGGCTAACTCTGGTGTATTCCAGATCTTTTTGTTCAAAGCGGAAAGCTTGTTCTCAGCTGAATTGATGCATTCAGACACCTTCTCTTTGTACAACTGTGGATTTATTTCAGGACCCATAACTGACAGTTCACAACAGTACAAAGTCAGGCAGGCAACTGAGTATGCGCCAAGGATTTCCTGTCACCGTATAAAAATATTCAAAAGACCATGTACAAAAAGAGAGCGAGGACTTATGACAAGGTGATACTTTCAGTTCCCCATTTCTACATTAATTTTAAAAAGCAAAGGTGTGAAAGCTTAACAAGGCAAATATTTATATTTTAACCAAGAATTGCTGAGTTTAATAACAGTGGGTGCGTCCTGACCGGATGCTATTTTACTCTAACGGAATGGAAGGCTGCCTTTACAAGAATGTACACCGCTCCCAGGCCAAGCTTTTATTTCAGAAGCTGCGTGATGGGCCACTCCAGCCCGCTCTTCACTGATGCTGTACACCAATCCGGCCACAGAGAGTAGGCCGTGCTGCTTTATAGTCCTGCTTTCAAAATGCTCCAAGCAGATGTTCTTATTAAAGCAACAGTGCCCTCCTTTCTGTCGTCATGTAATTATGCAGTCGTCAGTTCTTTGTATTTGTTCAGCTGAAATTGGTTGGTTGGTAGTGGTGCACAGTTGCAGTAAACATTATCAGCGTCTCTTTCTACAGTACAAATTGTGCTGTGCAGCGTAACGTGCTGAGTCTATAAAGTTGATATAACATTTAGTTTATGTCATGCTTCTCCAGATTTGTACTCTACTCTTCCCGGGTTGCAACTGAAATAAATCCACATGGATCCGTTTAGCTCTTAATGTAGAAGGAAGAAAGAAAGACATGAGCAAAATTAAGCAGATGCAGCTTCATTTAGGAAATTGTTACTTTCTACTTACAAACACTTTCGATTAATTACAATAATCACAGTTACTTTACCGTTAAGTCACTATATATTAAATATTACTTTACCACCATTGATATTTGCAAGATGACAATTAGTATGTTACAGATGGCATATGAAAATGTTAAGACTAAAAATGATGAACGTACCTCATAATTAGGTACATTTGAAAGACATGATTGTTGTTAACACGTACGGGTGTGTGTGTGTAGTGAGCAAGCTATTGCGGAGTTGGAGTAACCAAATATCCGTAATGTAATTCACAGTGTTTATTTTGAGTTTAGCTGTCACACAAATTACTGGCCTACCACGCAAAATAGCTAGGGCGGAATTTGAAGTAATGCAGCAACGCCCACCTATGCGCTGAGACGATACACATTCCAAAAAGTTTGTATCATCAGGAAGACTGTTAATTCAGGTTAACGGAATATTTTATTGGTTTTACCATCGCATGAGTGAGTAGGGATGTTGCACAATCGGCACTTTTTGCAGAATATTGGACCAGGCACGTCCTGTAACACAATGATGGATCAGGCGGTAAACAAGGCGATGCTTTACAGAGTTGAAGGATAGTCTTCCTCAGCCTCACAACAGGTGTTAACTGCACTTGGGTGATTGGAACTTTCCATGGATAACATTGCTGTAATTTAGGCATAGCGTTGTGGTCTGGGGCCTCATTTTATTTAGCATCTTTCCTCCTATGAGCCTAGATTCATGATGTTTCTCCTTAACTTAGACCCGTTTATAAAAGCATGCCTTATCAAACATTTAATAGTACGCCCATACAAAGATTAACTAAAACTAATTGTGCAGGGTCTAATATTTATATGACTCTTAAGCTCATAGATTAGTACTAGGCTAACCGCCCTTGCGGGTCATTTTAAGCCAAGCCAATTACGCCATGAGAGAATCAAGCCCAGCACATTGTCTTCATATACTGATCTTTTATTCCGACAAATAAGAAAAGTGCACCTAGTTTGACCCTTTGCCGATTTTAAAGGAAAAAAACTTCAAATTTTTTAATGCTTACAGATTGTGAGGTACTTTTCCAAGTCATTTAATGGAAAAAGATGCCAGTCAGTAGCCGTGGCCGTCAAGTCCAACCACAGGGTGGGTGAATGAAAGGACAGAAAGTTAGGATTTGCAAAGTTTCCTTGAATTCCTGGAAAAATGTAACTTAAAAGCGTTCTTGAACAGATACTTAGTTTGTCATACAATTAATGCTATTTTATCACATAATTAGCCAGATTTTCACTAAATAAAAACGTTTCCAAAGCAAACGTTTTAAATACCTTCCGACTGCCTTGGTTAATAAGTTTCAAGACAAACACACCTCTCAGCTGTCCGGATTTTCGGAAAATGTCCTGATTTGTAACTAACTTTTTCGGTCTGTTTCTCATAAAACTTGCGATTTTTCGGGCAAATCACCGAGGATTGAAGTCACTAAATAATGACACATGTTTGAGTGTCACACTTGTTTGACACTTCACATCCTTTAGGAAATGCATCCTAATACAAATCCAAATATCCTAGCAACGTTTTAAGTTTATAAGAGCAGTATTTCAAATCTTTACCTAATATGGGCATTTGTCCCCCCATTATTTTAGGTTTTGTCCTGATTTCTTGCACTAAGACATTGAGCGGTATACAGACAAACTAAAAAAAAAACATGAATAGGGTTACCTCTCTCTTTGGCAGAACAGTTCCTATTTTGGCACTTTGGCTGGAAAGAAAAAGTAAAAAAATGGCAACTGTCCTGATATTTTAGGGCAAACATATTTCCTAAGATTTCTTTAGTAGTTGCATAAATTATTATTGTATATCCAAAACACCTAAATGTTATGTGAAAAAGCATACACAATTCAAATGCTTAAGCGTTTGCTTTGGCAAGAAATGTGAAGTCCTGTTCTTGGCATTGGCTGTGCATGTTTTGTCTTGCAAAATCTCACAATGAACAAAACATGCTGGAGGGATAAGTTCCTGACCCAGAGACTCCACAGACTCTGGAATAGACTGCCCATACATGTCAAACAGAGCGCCTCTTTGGCCCTCTTCAAAATGAACCTTGACGATTGGATGGCAGAAAGGAAATTCACCCCGGGAATCATGTCAGTTACCCTGCTAGACAGGGGTCCAGGGAAGTAAATATTGTGAGAAGAAATAGCCAGGGAATTGTTATGGCTAGGTTTGTATAGGCCCTAGGGCCGATAGCCTAGTACCAACCTGTGAACCTAAAAAAGTCACACTTTTGGAATTTGAAAAGGTGGCAACCCTAATTATAAACAGATATACCTCTCAACCTGTTACAGCAAGAAATCTGGACAAAGCCATCAATAATGGGGGAACAAAGGCCCAAAAATAGGGACACTTTAAATATTGCTCTTACAAACATAGAAAATTGATAGAACAACAGTTTTTTCATTAACATGAATTTTCTGAAGGGTATGAAGTCTGAAACTCAAATGTTTGTCATTATTTTCTGGCTTCAACCCTCAATGATTTGCCAGAAAACCACAATTTTATGAGAAACAGACCTAAAATGTGATGCAAAAATCTGTATAGTTGACAGGTATGATAAACCATTAGAATGTTTAAATATTTGCAGGGATGCACAACCGACAACTGTCATATAGGTTCATAGGTGTTTACTAGACTAATGACCACAAGGGCCTTTTATGCTTAGCCATGCATCCCAAATCTCTGGCAAGTTCTAATACCCTTGATAAGAGTAAGCATGGACCTGGGAGATGAACCATTTACATGTTGCCTGGGTCCATTAGAGACACAGGTACCAAACCAGGGATGAATTTCCTTTTTCCCATCGAATTGTCCAAGTTGCACTTGAATTGGGTTAGGGAAGAACTGTGCTTCACATGAATGGGGAGCCTGTTCCATAAACGGGGTAGTCTCTGGGAGGCATACCTATCTCTCCAGTAGGTCCTATTTTTATCACAGACAAGTTTAAAGTTTTTAGAATGGGTAATTCTGGTGCTCTTTGTTCTGTGGATATGCTGGATGTTCATCAGAGTGGGGTCTGACAATGCCCTGTATGCCAGGCATAGATCTCCCCTCAAAAGCCTGTTAGAGATAGAATACAGGGACAAGGGCCATGTAGCAGTCTGCATAGGACATTTTACTTATGCCCGATATTCTTTTAGTGAGGAACCTCTGTGGACGTTCCAGTTGGATATCCCTGCTTAGGTACATACCAAAGGGGGCATTGCACTCAATGATAGGTCTGACGAATGCTGAATACAGTGAAACAATAACTTCCTTGGAATTAGATGCCATGTCTTTGTTTATAAGTTACGGAACATAAAATGATTTCCTCACCTCACCACTGTAGACACGTGATAGTCAAAGGTTAGATTACTATCTATGTGTGTCCGTAACTCCCTGACTGCTGAGTCAACTCTAAGGGGTGTGTTAATATAATTGTTACCAGGGATGGATGATTTCCCAAAGGATACTATTATGCATTTCTTGGCATTTAGTTTTAGTCCATGGCTCTGACACCAGTTGTTTGTTTGTGCCAACCCCTCCTGGAGAACATTTGTGTCAGTGTGAGATTCAATGATTGCTCCTAATTTGCAGTCATCTGCATATTTAGTCAGCCAGAGACCACTGACATTGGCTTTGACATCTGAAAAGTAAATGCCAAAAAGAAGCAGTCCGAGGACTGATCCCTGAGGGACTGCACTTGTGACTGGCCTCTTTGTACAGGTGGACTCCCCAAGTCTAACTTCCTGGATCCTGTGAGCCAGTTGGCTTTCCAGCGGGTGACATGCAGGTTTATACCTAACATCTTGAGTTTGTCAAGAATGCCCGATTGGGGTATTGTGTCAAATGCTTTGGCCAGGTCACGGTAGACGGTGTGAACGATTTTGCCCTCATCCATTGCTTTGGTGACCTTCTCAAAGAAGTCCACCAGACTGAGTAGGCATGATCTGCCTTTTGACGAAACCAAACTGGGTTGGGTCCAGTGTCTGAAGGTTTACTATATCTCTGTTAATCATCTCCATGATAATTCTTTCTATGGCTTAACATATAAGACTAGTGAGACTTATGGATCTGTAGTTTCCAAGGTCTGTAGATGGCCCACCTTTGTGCAGAGGGATGACTGTTGCTGTTCTCCATTCATGAGGCACAAAGCCTGTTTGGAGACTATAGTTAAATAGTAATTCCAGAGGCCCTGATAGGTTATGTTTCATGCTCTTTAGAAGGCATCCTGGGATACTGTCTGGGCCCATTGATGCAGTGTGCTTGGTCTTAGAGAGAGCATTTAGGACCTGTTCCCTAGTGATAGTAGGGGGAGTTATATCTGATGATATTTCCTGAGGGAAGGTTGAGGGGGAGAGAGGGGGGTAAAGTTGGAGCTGAATTTATTAGCCAGGAGGTTTTCTTTATCTAATGGCTCAGTATAAGTGGCTCCATTTACAGTGAGCTCTGCACACAATTGTGTATTGCCTTTGAGGTTGCGGACACAGCTGAAGAATACTTTGTGATTGCCTTTGGCCTGGGAAGCCAAACTTACCTCATAATTGGTTTTGGTAGACTTTATTTGTCCTCTGAGTTGTTTGTTTAGTTTGATGAGAGTGCTTTTATCCTGCTGGGTGCTGCACCTCATAATTTATGCCATGATTTTCTTCATTCTGTTATACAGCCAATTGATTTTGTGATTCCACCAGGGTGGCTTATTTTTTGAATTAGTTCTGTACTTCTTTCTGGGGGGGGGGGGTAGAGCCTCTATGCAGTTATTAACATGCTTGTATAGGGTTTCTGTGAACAGTTCTGCACATACTGCAGTGTTTTTAGGGCTTATAGGGGCTTGAAATTTTGCCAGGTTCTGACTTAATAGCAGGAGGTTAGCCTTAGAATAGTTCCCGAATATTCCAGGTTTAGCTGGGGGTCCAGGTTTTATTTTTATTTCAAAGGAGACCATTTTGTGGTTTAACCTTACCAGGGAGGGCATTACAGTAGGGAGTGTTCAGCACTCTCCCATATTAGTGAGGACCATATCCAGTATGGTTGCAACCCTGGTTGGTATATTGACTGTCTGGTCCAAGGAGTTTGTGTTCACAAAATCCAGGAATCTCTGTGCATGTACATTTGGTGTCATCTAGGATTCCCATAGGTAATTAAAGTCACCCATGAATATGGTATTGGGTTGGATGGTTAGTGTTTCTAATAAGTTTAAATACATGGTATGGGTTTCCTGGCTCATAGAGGGGGGACCTATAGCTTGCAAGGAAGTGGTACTGGATTTTTCCTATTGTTATTTGAACATGGATCAGCTCAAGTGCATTGTCCTGTTTGACCAGCCTTGAAGTATATTTATTTTTGATGTAAGTAGAAACACCTCCACCTTTAGTCCTTGTCTGTGAAGTAGTTGGTCTAAATGTGTGGAATGTATTATAACCTTGCACTGTTAGTGAGTGCACAGACACCAGCATTCTCTAGGGTAAAGAGAGCTTCTAGGGAGTGGAGTTTTTTGTTTAGACTCCTAGCACTGAGCAGTATAACCTTTAGATTTTCTTGGCTTTGATTTGCTATGTCGAAAGTACTTTCAGTTTGACATTGCCTAAAAAAGGCACTATGGAGGAAGACAGTGTTTTAGCAAATATTCGAAATCTTAGAGGGGAGAGCTGCAGACCATCCCTGGCAAAGCAGCATGGTCTGTTGACCATCTCCTTCCATGCTGACAAATATTGCACCCCCTTAGAATGACACCAGAAACTAAGCCAATTATTAAAGTCAGTCATCATTTCTTCATATTGTGGCATCATCCTTGCCACAGTATCTAAATATATCTAAAGACAATACTGTCATTAGGGCACACTGTCAATGGGGTCACCCTTTGATCATTGATTAATTGAAGGTGGCTGGGGATTGGTTGTTTTGAATGTGATTTGTTTGGTACCGTTTTTTGTAGAAACTTGATTCAGTATGGTATAAAATAAAAGAACAAAAGCGCTCATTTACAGTACTGTTGACTCCTTATGTTGTTGTCTTCTTTCGGCTTTTCCTAGTTAGGGGTCGCCACAGCTGAACCCCGGTCCGCTAATGATTGGGAGTGGATTTTTATGGTGCCGAGTTGCCAGCCCGACGCCCAGCTTTCAAGGAAGGCATGCCCATTCACGCTCGCACCTACATGCATGTCTTTAACGTCATTTGACCGCAGGGAGGACATGCAGACTTCACACAGAAGGCGCTCCAGCCGAGAATCGAATGGGAGAACCTCTTGCTGTGAGGCGACAACGCTAACCGCTGCACCACTGCATCATATGTGCTGCTTTATAGAATACTTTTCCTGTTCCTTATTTCAGATTCTGCATTTCTACATCTGTTTTAAAAAGCAAAGGTGTAAAAGCTTAACAAGGCAAGTATTTATATTTTAACCATGAACTATTGAGTTTAATAACAGTGGGTGCTTCCTGACCGGGGAAGAATGCTATTTTACTCTAGCGGAATGGAAGGCTGCCTTTACAAGAATTTACACCACTCCCAAGCCAAGCTTGTTTCAGATGCTGTGTGATGGGATGCTCTAGCCCACTCTTCACTGATGCTGTACACCAGCCCCCAAATGCTCCAAGCAGATGTTCTTATTAAAGTAACAGTGCCCCCTTTTCTGTCGTCATGTATTTATGCATTTGTATCAGTTCTTTGCATTTGTATAGCTGACATGTATTGGTTGGTAGTGGTGCACAACTGTAATAAACATTATCGGTGTCTCTTTATACTGTGCAGCTTAACATGCTGTGAGTCTCATTTTGCTTGTTTTATACTATTTTATTACTGGAGACGTGTGGTGCGGTTCACTTTTGGCAGTAGGACTCTGCTTACTATTTTGAGTCTCTAAAGTTGATTTAAAAATTTAGTTTATGTCATGCATCTCCAGATTTGTACTCTACTCTTCCCGTGTTGCATCTGAAATAAATCCACATGGATCAGTTTAGCTCTTCATGTCAAAGGAGTAAAGAAAGCGATGAGCAAAATTAAGCACTTGCAGCTTCAACACGGAAATCGTTACTTTGTATTTAACAATTTTGATGAATTAAAATGATCAATTTTACTTTACCATTAAGTCATTATAACAGTAAATATTACTTTACCATTGATATTTGCAAAAAATCTTAACAATGAGTATGTTACAAATGCTTAATGTGGAACAGTGTGGAACATGAAAATTTAAGACTCAAAATGACAAACGTACCTCATAATTAGGTACATTTGAGCAACATGATGTTGTTAACCCGTGTGTGTGTGTGAAGTAAGCAAGCTGTTGTGGGGCTGAGGTAACCAAATATTTGAAATGTAATTCACAGTGTTCAGTTTATTTTGTGGGTAGTAGCTGTCACACTAAGTACTGATCTAACACGCAAAACAACCAGGGCGGAATTTGAAGTAATGCCCACCTATACGCTGAGGTACATATTCCAAAATGTCTGCAACATCAGGACTGTCAGTTCAGGTTAATGGAATATTTTATTTGTTTTAACATCGCAGGAGTGAGCAGGGATGTTGCATAATTGGCACCTTTTACAGAATACTGGACCAGGCACATCCTGTAACACAGGGATGGATCAGGTGATAAACAAGGCAATGATTTCCAGAATTGAAGGATAGTCTTCCTTAGTCTCACAACAGGTGTAACTGCACTTAGGTGATAGAACTTTCCAAGCATACCACTGCTGTAATTTAGGAGTAGCATTATGGTCTGGGGCCTCATTTTATTTGGCCTCTCTCCTCCTATGAGCCTAGATTTGTTATGTTCCTCCTTAAGTTATACCTGTTTATAAAAGCATGCTTTATTAAATATTTAATATTAAGCCCATACAAAAATTAAGATATATATATATATATATATATATATATATATATATATATATATATATACACACACACACACACACAGAGCTTTTATTCTGAAAAATAAGAAAGTGCACCTATTTTTACCCTTTGCCAATTTTTAAAAGACATTGCTAATTTTTTTTTTAATGCTTCAAGGTTATGAGGTACCATACTATGGCATTTAATGGAAAAAGAAGCCAGTCAATAGCAGTGGCTGACAAATCCAAACACACGGTGGGGTGAATGAAAGGAGAGAAAGTAAGGCTTTGCGAAGTCTCCTTGGATTCCTGGAAAAAATGTAACATAAAAGTGTTCTTCAACCAAATTGTCATATAACCAATGCTACTTTATCAAAGAATTAGCCCACTTTTTAATAAGTAAAACGTTCTCCAAAGCAAACATGTTTAAAATGGTTTACTATCGTTATTTTGAACGGCAAAACATTTGCCATTCAAAATAATGAAAACTTAAACTGAAACCAAACATTTATAGCATACACAATGTCCCCCAAATGTTCGACACATTTGAGTGGACGTTGTCGCCGAAATTGTGACGTGATAGCCGTACAGGAGCTGATGTAAATCAAACTCCTATACGATATATCACATTTTTGCAGGGGGGGTAAGCCCCCCTGCACCCCCCACACCCCCTGCTACTAATATATTCCAACTCCGAGATCGCACTACAGTGGGGATATGGATGAATTTCCAATCCCCACTGTACCACGATCTCAGCCATATAGTCGAACACACTTATGCGAATGCACTACTGTGTTCGACTATACAATACACTTGACATTTTGCGAACAACATTCTGATTTTCAGCAGCATTGCTGTCGACAGACTGTCGTTCACACAGATGATAGCAAACCGTTTAAAGTACATTATGACTGCTTTGGTCCAGATTTTTACCTCATTTTTTCAGTCTGTTTCTCATAAAACTTCACTGAAGACTGAAGTTACTAGATAATGGCACACATTTGAGTTCCACATTTGTTTGACACTTCATATCCATTGGAAAATGCATCCTAACACAAATGCAAGTTTTCTAGCAACTTTTTAAGTTTATAAGAGCAGTATTTAAAATCTTTACCTATTTTGGGCATTTGTCCCACTGTTATTTTAGGCTTTGTCCAGATTTCTTGCACTAAGTGGTTACGACGTATACAGGCAAACTAAAACCCCGTTATAAATAGGATTACTGCCTGTCCCTCTTTGCACAGAGCAGTCCCTATTTGGACAGTTGTGTTCTGCAGAAAAAAATAAAAAATGGCAAATGTCCTGTGATTGATTTCGGGGCAAAAATATTTCCTAAGTTTTCTTTAATAGTTGCATAAATAATTATTTTATATCTGAAATACCTAAATGTTACATCAAAAAGCATACTCAATTCAAATGCTTAAGTTTTTATTTTGGCAAAAAATGTAAAGTCCTGTTCTTAGCATTGGCTGTCGGTATGTTTTGTCTTGCAAAATCTCATGTGTCTACAAAAAAAAAAGTCACACTTGGGGAATTTGAAAAGGTGGCAAACCTAATTATGAACAAACCATTAGAATGATTAAATATTTACAAGGATGCACAGCTGACAACTATCATATCTAAAAACAATACTGTGATTCGTGCACACCATCAATGGAGTCAGCAGCAGGATGTGCAGTAGGAAGCACCAGCTTAAATCAACATCCGCCGACACACACATGCATGAGACAGGGGAAGGGGATCAGGAAAGCAGGAATCTGGTTAGGATGAGGAAGAGGGGGTTGTGTAAAGGTAGATGGGTAAGTACAGGAAGAATATAAAAGGACCAAGGA
Source organism: Protopterus annectens (assembly GCF_019279795.1). Lineage (NCBI taxonomy): Eukaryota > Metazoa > Chordata > Ceratodontiformes > Protopteridae > Protopterus > Protopterus annectens. The sequence continues at coordinate 1,379,428,543 of NC_056725.1, read as the reverse complement.
AGCCAGGGAGGGATCTGCCATTTGCGGGACCCCAGATTGTGGCTCCCCCACCTGCCCTCTACACCGTGGGGTGGCCCATCTATAAAATGGCCAAGCTGTCTGAGCCTGCACACCTCCCCAGGCCAAGTACACTCCGTTGCAATTTTAGTTTTCCAAGTCTACCCTTCCACCACAGGAAGATGGCTTGTCCTACATGCCATCTTTCCTACCAAGCACATCTGCCAACTTTGCGATTTTCTTTATGGTTTCCTATAAATAACATTGTTCCAGAATGTGACAAATGAACTCCATCACTTATGTACATTTCCGGCAAACTGATATTAATGTGGTGCAGTACCCAAATCCCTAGCTCTCTTACCTGTTGTCTAATTTATTTATTTGGCCTTTGTTTACCAGAAAAAGTCTAATTGGGCATGAATCTTATTTTCAGCAGAGGCCCAGGGAGAAAAGTTCCAACATAGATAGTTCAATTAATAGGCTACATAATATTATCACATGAAGTGCAGTAACAAATAGTAGAATCGATATACAGGATAAATAAAAGTCAGATCATAAAATTATACAGTGTATATTGAACAGCAATCATATGATATTAATCACCTAGTAAGGTACAATAAATAGTGATAACCAAAGGTAAAGATGTAACCGTTTTAAATATGAGCAAAAGACTAAAAGAAAGGAAAGAGATTTTGCTTTTTTTTTTCTTGGTGAGAGATTAGGAAATGGAGTTAAAGTAGGGAACTATCGGAGAAGTAACTAGTGCTTTGGCTGATAAGAGAAGGGAGGAAAGGAAAGGGAAAAAAGAAAAGTAAGAGAAAGATAAGGAAGAGAGGGGAGAGAAGGGAAGAGAAGGAAGGAATAACATGTAGTGTCCACCTGGTGTAAAACATGCACAAAGGCAGGAGTTAAAGTGGAATCTCTTTAATCTCTTTAGAGATTGTTTGAATATGTGACTACATGACATTTCTGTAGTGTCTGTAGGGATACTGTTCCAGACCTTGGCTACTGACAAGGAATATAAGCAGTGACCGATAGATTTACTTGGTTTATGGATTTTAAGGAGGTTTTTCTTAGATGAGTGATGAGGGCAATTAGGGAAGTAATGGTTAAGAATGGTGTTGGTTGCTTGCCAGGATGAGGATTTGTATACCATTTTATGAGCAAAGAGGAGTTGGGCAAACACGAGGTAGTGAGGTAATTCAAGCCAGTTGAAATATGTGAGGGTGGAGCAGTGGTGGAAGTTGTATGACTGACTGGCTGCAAATCTAGATACTTTGTTAGAGCAGAGCTCAAGTTTTGATCTTAGGGTAATCTGAATGTTGGTGAAAAACGGGTGAGGCATGTAGTAGCAAAGGTAGGATGTTTGTATTGGGTAGAGTAACTCTTGAGGAGTTGATAAGGAATCTTTTTAATCTATAGAGCATGCCCAGTTTTTGGTGTGTTGTTTTTATGTACTTTTGAATATGAAGATCAAATTTCAGTCGATCATCTATTATGATGCCTATTAACTTTGTATGATGTACAACTTCAATTTCAGTATTATTGAGAGAGGATATTTTGAAGGTGTATTTTATGTGTGTTTGGGATTTGGGGAGAAATAAGAGCAGTTTTTAATTGGCTTTAGGAAAAGCTGATTGTCACTGAGCCAGTTTTCAAAAGTGTTGAAAATCTGCTTAGTGACAGATTGTAATTGGGAAGGACTACTAGATGAGTACATTCATCTGCATATTGTATAAGTGCAGCTTGTTGAGAGGATGTATGTAGATCATTTGTAAATATGTTAAAAAGGACAGGGCCACATATGGAATCTTGTGGGCCACCTGTATTAACTGTGAGAAAAGATGAGTAATTAGAGAGCTATTTAACTGATTGTAGCCAATTCGATAGGTAGCTAGAGAACCAAGTGACTGTTGTACTGGAAAGGCGTAAAGCAAACATTTTTGAGAGTAGTTTGATATGCAAGACTGTATCAAAAACTTTAGAGAGAGCTAAAAAGAGGTAAGTGTTAAAGTTAGGGTATTATGCCTAAATTTACTATAGTACATTTAGGTAGTATAAGGCCTGAAAATATGGAGTTAGACACATATGCATTCAGTTTCAGAGAGAGACAGTTTATTAGAAAGGAAAGATAAGCATGAAATGTGCAGAAAATACTGAAATGCAGAATGTTCTTTTCTCAAGGGAAGGATACAATCTTGCCAGCTACAGAATGTTCCTTAATGGAATGCTATTTAAAGCACATGCAAGACCAGGCTTGAAAACAGAGGTAACTATGGCTAAAGAGGCGTGTAAAGCATTACAGGGTTTTGGCATTATTAAAATATACTTCAGATACAGTTAGGAAAGTCAGTTATTTAGTTCAATCTGACATACAGAAAAGATTAAATATCCAGCATTTTAGAAAGGAAGCTACAATACAGCCACTCGAGCCTGAGTACAGAAGACAGGTCAAATAAAGACTGTTTCAGTTTACATTATTCAGGACAATCAGAATATATGTGCAGAGCAGAACTATTATTACTAACCAGCATCCCAGCATTTCTACAGACTGTTACTGTTTATCAGCACTGTTAATAAAGACAGTATTCAGGTATTGTGAACCTATAATAAAGCTTTATTAAATGAACTACAGTGTTTGGAGAATTCATTCTGAAAGTACACAAGACTTGGTCCTTAAAGGAGAGACTGTCACCTGTTCATCACGAGCTTGGGTAATTAACAGATAAAAGACTTTTATTCCAGTCTCATTTCAGTTGTTTCCAGTTAATTCCAGTATAGTACAGTCTCAATCAATTATTTTAATAAGAAACTAAATTGTTGCTATCTCTGGCTTTAATGACATGGTCCAAAAAGGTATCCAGGGCAGTTGTTGAGTTATGATCTGGGCAAAAGCCGTGTTGGGTAGAGGTTAATGGATTTTCTTTGAGTAAGTATTGTAAAAGTTGTTTATGAATACATTTTTTTAAGATCTTGGAAATGGGGAACAAGACTGCAATTGGTTCAAAGTTTGTTATTTCAGTGGAGTCTCCTCTTTTATGAAGAGGAATTATGTTTTTTTTGTTTTTTTGTTTTTTTCCCAGAGAGATGGGACATGTAATTCACAAATGGATCGAGTGATCAAGAAAGAGATTGGGTAGGCAATAGAGGGGGCAGCAATCTTTAGATATTCACATGGGAGATTGTCTACAGGTGGTGACCAGGGTGTAAGTTTGTGTAATAATGTTTTTATATAAGAAGTAGAAGCAGATTTTAAGTTGAAAATGGCATTGTTAGAGCTTTGAAGTTTGTCAGGGGTGGCAGGATTCTGTAGGGAGATTTGGGTGAGGGTAGCTATTGAGTCTATAAAGTGGGAGTTAAACTTAGAAGCAGTTTATAAGGGTGGGGTGTCTGAACAGGGGTTAGGGGTACTAGGAGTCCCAGGATGTAATATTTATTTATTTTTATTTTACATTTGTTTACAGTTTACAGGGAAAGTCCGACTAAATATATGTCCATTTTCAGTGGAGGCCCGGGGAGAAAAGCTCCAGAAAGCAGAGTACAAATGCATTAGGAACAATAGAAACATTTAAAGATAAGTATAATATGCAGTTTTCAGTAGGGTTAAAAACTTAGATAAAACATAGTAGACAACATCAAAATCATGCGGCTTCAGTTTCAGACAATAATACACGCAGTTATGGGCTAAGTCCCATCAAGAATTCATACACTTAGAGTATATGATTGAAATGCTTAGGGAGAGTTTGCAGGAACTATGGGTGGTGATTAGTCAGGGTTTAAGCAGGGACATTGCCAATGCTGTTGGAAGTGTAGTTTGAGGCTTTTTTTGAACCGGGTTAAGGAGGATTGGTGAGTAAGTTCGGCAGGTAGCATATTCCAAGTTTTGCCTACTGAGTTGGCGAATAGAGAGTCCCCAGCCACATTTATGCTCTTAGTTGTTTGTACCAGCAGTTTGTCAGCACAGCATAGTGACCTCAGGAAGCTGTATGGTTTGATGATCTTATTTAGTGCTGGTGTTTTTTCGGGTTGATATAGTATTTTGTGGGTTATTACAAGTTGGTTGTATTGGAGAAGACTGGGCCACTCCAGCCATCCTAGTTGAGTTAGGTTATTACAATGGTGGGTCATAGAGGTAGCACCTGTAGCAAATCTAGCAATATGGTTGTAACAACTAGCAAGTTTGGTAAGGGTGGCTTGGTTCAGGTTAGTGAAGAGGGAGGAGGCATAGAGGAGGGTAGAAAGTAGGTGGGACCGAGTGATAGTGGTTCTTACAAAAGGAGTGAGGAACGGTTTGATCCTGTATAGGGAGCCCAGATTTTTGTTGATAGATTTGATGGTTTTATTGACATGGACATCATATTTTAGGGTGTTATCGACTGTGATGCCCAGGAGTTTTGTGTGAGTATCTGGGGATATAATTGTGCCATTGTTGGAACTTATATTAAAGAATGGTGAGGAGGATTTGCAGGTGAGGGAAAAGATGAGCAGTTTACTTTTGTTGGGGTTTAATAGAAACTGACGGTTTGCAAACCATTTTTCTACACCATTGAAAGTATTCTGGGTTAGGGTCATAAGCTCAGTTGAGGAGGAGACAGTACATATTAAAGTAGAGTCATCCACATATTGAATGCAGGTGGCCTTGGGATTGATGTGGGTAGGTCATTGATAAAGACTGAGAAAAGTGGTGGTCCTAGTATGGAGCCTTGGGGGACTCCTAGAGTAATGGGCAGACATGTGGATAGGGTATTCTGCCATAAAACTGCTTGTTGTCTATCAGACAGGTAAGACTGGAACCATTTAATAGAGCTACTATTCAGTGACAGTTCCTTCAGGGTATGGAGAAGCAGTCGGTGATTGACCATATCAAAGGCCTTAGAGAGATCTAGGAGGAGAGCAGAGGTAAGTTTGTTATTGTTTTGGTTGAGGTTGATAGAGTTAGAGAAGGATAGGAGGGCTGATGAGGTGTGACCTAAAACCAAGCTGAGAGTTGGCCAGTAGTTTATTTTGGGTGAGATAGTGCATTAATTGGTTGTGGATGCACTTTTCCATAATTTTGGCCAATGGTAATAGTATAGCTATTGGTCAAAGTTTCAGAAGTCTAAATAATTCCCTTCCTTTATGAAGGGGAATGACATGGGAAACCTTCCAGAAAGAGGGGATAGTAGCTTCAGTCAAGGTACAGTTTATTATGATCAAGACAGGCAATGGCATCTGCCCCTTTTTGTAAATATTCTGGTGGGAGGAGATCAGCTGCCAAGGTAGTGAACTTTAGTTTGTTAATTAGAGATTGGATGGTGGATTGTAGATATAGGTTGGAAGGCGAAAGGTAGTGGGGTAGTGGTTGTGGAGGAGTTTTGAAAGGAGCAGTTGGGGGGGGGGTAGTTGGCTAACTAGTGATTGGATGATTTTGGTAAAAAAAATTGTTAATGATGTTAGCAGTTTCCTCTGGAGTTTTAAGGTCGCAAGTTGAGGGGGGTGGGGGTGGAGGTTTGGCCAGGGTGGAGCAGTTTGTTTATGCCTGCCCAAAATTTATGAGGTTTGTTCTGGTGTTTTTGCTGAAGGTGTTGATAGAAGTTTTTTTTTGTCTAACAGTGTGGCTTTCTTGGTATCTTTCCTTAGATGTCAGAATTGAATATGGTCAAGTGGGTCTTTGGAGGTGTGCCATTTGTCCCATGCTTTAGTTCTTGCTATGATTTTGGTTTTGGTTACTTTAGAAAGCCAGGGGACGGTCTTAGCTTTGGCTATGAGAGTGTGGATAGGAGCGTGAGAATCTAGAACGGAGAGCAATTTAGAATTAAAGTAGGCTACAGCACCATCTAGTGGAAGTTCATTACATATGGCCCAATTGCATGCTCTGAGTCATTCTGAAAGTCAGTGGAGTTAAAGTTCTTGTTTCTGATAGATTTATACAGAACTTGGTGGTGGTTATCTACTTTATGCTTAATGATGTAAGTGAGTAGGTGGTCACTTATATCATCTTGGAGGGTATCTGTGTTATACAGGTCTGGGTGATTGTTGATAAGAATTCAGTTCAGGATATTGCCTTTGTAGTTGGATTTATTTACTCTGGTGGGGGAGGATATAAGTTGGGTATAACTGTGAAGGTTTATATGGGTGGTGGGAGATTCAAAGGAACAATTGTTTCAATCAATATTAATGTCTCCTAACACCATAGTTTCAAGGGGGTATGTGTTGGAAAAGCCATCGGAGGAAGTCTTCTAGGGTATTTGCATTGTTGCCTGGGGGGATATAAATACAGGCAATGAATATAGATTTACTTTTGTTAAGCTGCATTCTGCTAACTAGGGCTTCTGCATTATTGAACAAGGGGGTTGCTGTGGGGCTAGTGTGACATCTGTTGTGTTTTTAAACAGAACTGTTACTCCTCCATCTTTCCTGATGTTATTTTTTAGTCTAAGTGTGTTGTACCCTGGTGGGATAATCTCATCATTTTTAGTTCCTGGTTTTAGCCAGGTTTCTGTAAGACATAGCACATCAGGTGAGTAGGTAGCTAGAAGGGCATGGAGATTATGGACCTTGTTGTTAATACTCCTGATGGTTAGGTGACTGGTCAGGAGAGAGGGGACCTTGAATTTGACCATATGTTGAAGGTGGTAGTGGGCTGGGAGCTTGTGGGAATGGTGGGTCCAGGGTTAGGGTGGATGTCCCCATCCCTCATCAGAGTAAATTGTACAGTGATTAATAGTTTCAGTGCTTTACTTATTATTGTATGATAATATCTAATTTTTGGGGAGATAGACCATGGTCTAGTTAGTTAGTGGTTGTTAAAAGTGGATAGGATAGGTTTGTAGTGAGCTAGGGGTTGGTTTGATTCACTCAAGGTGGGAGCAGAGATGGTATGAGATATGGGGTGGTGAAAGCCAAGATAGGGATGGTTTTCATAGATGGTGAGGAGATACAGCTCAGGCAATATAACTGAGAGGAACATAATTGGTCTCAGCTTGATAGTAGTGGTACTTGGTAAGGAATGTGGGTGGAGAATTAAGAGGGTTGTTGGCAGGAAGGGGTAGTGTATGGAGGTGTGGGTTATCTGTGATAGGTTGTAGGAGAGGGAGTGGTTTATTGGGCTTAAATTTAGCGCTACTGGGGGCGGGTAGGATTTGGTGGCGGGGTAGGGCCAACATTTTGGGATGCTTGTGTTTTTGGTTATCCCGTGGGTTGAAGTAATAATATTTTTTCTCAGCAGTAACTTGTTTTTTTTTCATGTTTCAAAGTTGTTTGTAGGTGAGCTTGGGATTTGTATTTTTGCCAGTTTCTCCAAACTATGTCTCTCTTATACATTTATTGTCTACAAGAAGGGGATAGCCAGGGTAATTGGGTAAATTTAACTCTCTTTTTCTTACATTAGTGAGGCTATTGAGAATGTCAATTGTTAGGCTGAGGGTTTTCACTGTATTCTTAGTGAGTTCACTATAGTACATTAAGGTAGAATAATTGGCCTGAAAATATAGAGTCAGAGTTGTGTTTTCAACAACCCCCTTTTTCTGCCCTGTTCCGCATACAAGTTTGACTTTCTCATAACTCACTGATCACCACAGTCAGTCAATAATGCCAGATATTAGAGTTTCTTTCTTATTGCTCAGACATTGCACACTGATGCAGTATCTGTGGTATTATTAACTTTGACGTGCAGTACATTAATACTTCTAGATTATCCATTAAGTTTGGCTTTTCCCAGAATTCTTGAACAAATAAGTTGCAAGATATGCTGCAGCTTTCTACCTCAAGACACAGAGCACCTTCTGTCTATCAACTTAGAGACTGGAGATTTTTTATATCTACCAAATTTCTAAGTAAATTTGGAGTACAATTTGATTCTACCTGACTAAGCTTTCTTGTTCTGTATTCCTGAATCCTTGCCATCAAACTGGTGTGAATATGCAAAGGCTAACACTTGTATATTAGCGTGTTTGCACATTTATAGTGTAAACTTACAAGAATATCTGAGTTAAGTGATTGTTAGGAAAGTTTTACTACTCAAGACACTTACATTGCCCAAAATTACCAAGATAAAGCTCTAAAACATTCCCCTCAAGAACTGTATGTGGAAAGCAGTAAAACCTTTTTTTTACAACTTGCATAATACTATCTGTTTTTTTTTCTCCACTCAGCACCCTCCCAATAAAACCTAATGACTCTGGGAAAAGGGATGTGGAACCACTTGCTTAACAAGCTAACAAATCAGTTTTACTGCTCTTAGAAAAACCTTTGCAGTCATGAGCCAAGATCATAACTTGAATTTAGCAGCTAAATGAAATATTTTGCCTTTTTAGCAACACTCCCACCTTCCTTAAATAGGATTATACCTTTAACCTGTTCTCTAGTCCTCCAAGAGGCTTTGTAGGAATAAACAAAGGATAAATAGAATCTAACTGATAAGTTGAAAGCTTCACTTTCATCTGAAATATATTCTACCCTTCTCTGATCAAGTTATGTGCACTGCCCCATTATATACCCCATTATATTCTGACTTCTGAAGAAGAAGTTAGCACCAATAAAATTAAAATGAGTACATAATTCTACTACCTGGCCACAGGGCTGCCAGCATCCTGCTGTTGTTTTCTAAGTTTTAGAAATGTGTTAGTACGCAAGTAAATAAATAAACTACAATCAGTCCACAGGGCCATCACTTGCAAGCCATGTGCTTTTAGCTTTGTGGGAATTGGGGGTTGTTATGCAGTCTCCATCTTAGCTACTTCTGCCATGTGGTCCTGTATAAAGAATTTCCAGAAAGGTTACCTAAAACTGGGTGTACCCACACAGCATTTAGTTAAACATTTATATCCAATAATACCCATTTAATTTTATTTATTACCTGCAACTAAGGCATAATTGAATCCTTGTACCCCTCTGTGCAGAAGTGGGTGTGGTTTGTGTGATTGACATGACAAATAGCTGTGCTGTCACATGCAAATGATGACGGATTGACTGACATGCCTATTTGCCAGTGATAACATGCACAAGCTAGGAATTAAAATGCTATCTTATCAGTAAGTCTTGCAAAGCAGCAGCTGTCGCCATCGGAACAGTGGTGCTTTAAAAGTCACTGGTTTGTAATATATTAAAACACATAATACATTTTGTTTTCCTGATGTTAAAAGGCATCACATGCAGTGAATTTACTATCCTTTAATTCCCACTGGCTGACAGCTTGCACACTGACTAAGAACCTGCTTTTGCGAATAGTGCTGTCCCCTCTTTTTGTTTTTGTCAGGCTACTGGAGTAGCTAATTTGGAGGTTTAAATACTTCATCATGGACAGTTCATTGCTGGAGCTTGACAGAAGGAGAAGCAATCACAACAAAGTTTATCGTTAACTGGCACAGTTCCTGCAAAAATTCGGCAAACTTTGAAAAAGTAATCAAGCCTTTGTTTAAGTGTAACTCTGGACACAAAACGTTTAGTGTCTAGATGATTTTAAAGGCTGTAATCCAGAAGTAAAGAATGTCTAATACAGTTGCTTGCCAATCTAGGAAGAATATTCCTTGAAAATGTTTTCTAAGTAATTAGTAGTTCAGGCTATCTGTGATTACTACAGAAGGCTGATCATTTATGTGAAGAAAGAAAATTGCATTTATACAACTCATGGTTTATGATCTCCTCATACAGTAGCTTTAGAAACCGGTAATTTAAGAATTTTAATTAGATTATCATGTTTGAATGAGACATTAAACCAAGATCCCATAAGCCTCAGTTGGAGATAGTTCAGATGGATGTAAAGATCCCACGGCAGTTATCCGTGGTGTTTTGAATTAGCAAATTGCACATAGTCAGTTCCCTTGGTGCATACCTCTCAGCTGTCCAGAATGTCTATACTGTTGCCTCATATTTTATACTATGTTATATATATTTTTTTACTTGTGTAATTAATGCTAACTTTTAATTGTGTAATTCACTTAAAGTTAGGCTGTACTGACCTGCTAAATACTTGATGAATATTGATGAGGCCAGTGAGCACATCACTATGAATATTCATTAATATTCATACACATTACTGGGTGTTGGATGTTGGGTAGGGTTTGGGCAAGGCTTGCTACTGATCATCTGGGGGGTACAAGGATTCAAATATGGTGCGACTGACTGGTAAATCCCATAATACCTAGCTTAGATGTATTGTAGCAACCAGCTTTTTTAACCAAACATACTTTACCTTGTACTAAGCACCATCCAATTAGTGAATCAAACATGATTTACCCTGCACTAAGCACCAGCTGAGTAATACTTACATAGGAAAAAATGGGAATTGTGAGAACACTACATACAGGGGAGGAATGAGGTTTAAAAGAAGGCAAGACTTCAATGAGCTATGTAATGTTTGACTGAAAATGATTGGGTAGACTATAAGTGATGTATGTTTATAACTGGGAGTGTGTCTGTATGGTTTGTGATGTAAAATGCTTTTGACTAGGATTGTGTCAGTGTGGTTTGTCTCGATTTATATAAATGTATGATTGCTTATGTTGTAAGTGATGGTTTAATAAAGATGTTTCTTGTTTAAAAAAGGGGCAGGAATTGAATAATTTTTGTAATGTTTAGGTTATATGATATACAGCAATATATGTGAAGTATAATGCTCGTTAATATTTGTTAATACAGTTTGATTACTTTTGTATAAATGTAAATTTGCCTGTGTCACAAGTAATAGTTCAGTAAAGGTGTTTAAAAAAACGTGTGTGCGTAATAATAATAATAATATACACTGTTGGAGATGTTCACAAGACTATAATGCTGATTGGATACTTGTTTTCATTGATTGCCCTTCCTTAAGTCTATTTTGGTGTAATATAGGTGATTTTTGAAAGCTTTATTTTTTGATACCTTTTCATTATTCAAGTTTTTAATTTTGTTCAATGTGAACGATAGATGTGACTTGAAAATAATCTTTTTCTGTTACGGACAGTTATTGCAGTAGCAAGGAAATGTATTACTGAAAAACAGATAACAACCACATCACCATTTTTTGGAGACCTCCTGTCCTTAAAGAAACAGCCCTTAGAGAGACTAAAGTAAAAGAACAAAAGATTCATCTCAAGCCATTTACCAATAATCCTTGGACAAAAGTGATATCTCTTATTGATTTTTATCAACAGAATCTTGCCTCTAGTCTTTAACAGAATAAAGGAAAGGAAAGAAAAAGGGGGAAAAAGAAAATATTTTTTTTGAACTTTAACAATATTATTTGCTGTATTCAGGCCTTTGTGTATATTGCGCATACTTTGAATTGTTTCTCATTTGCAATTGCATTATTTTATCATTATTATTATATTACAATTGTAACTAAATATTTATCGCTTGTTCTTTGAAAAAAAGAAAAAGAACAATAACATTTCTTTTCAGTAAAAAAAAAGAAAAGTGTGTGTAAGAAATGAACCAAGCATCATTTACCTTGTAGTAAGCACTCAAGTTTGAAGTCTTAGTAATTACCATTATTTCCAGATGCTGCTGAGCTCATTTCAGGAATTCAGTGATTCTTGCTCATCACTGTTTATTTGTTGCTTAATTCCCCATTGCTTCTCCTGTTCATTCTTGTGTACCACTGCTTCTTCTATCCTTCCCTGTGTGCCTTCTTTGTTCTGCTCTGTTGTTGAAAAGTGATCATGCTTGGCTACCTGTAGCTTTTTATATTCTTCCTCTACCTACCCATTTACCTTTACACAGCCCCATTTCCTCATCCTAACCAACTTCCTGCCTTCCTGACCCCTTCCCCCCTCCCCATCTCATACATGCTATTTTCCCCAAGGCACTGTAGCTGTGTCTACGATTCCTTGACATGCTGTCATTACTAGGCTAATGGCACAATAGCATTACAAGCCTAGCCAATAATACCCAGGATATGACAATATTATACCTTAATTCCCCAGATACAGGAAGGGGTTGTATTAGGGTAGTGAGTCTTTGGGTGTTGGAGCTCTGAGTCATTTTACAGACTGCCTTTGTCCATAAGGGGCATGGGCAGTACCCCAAGAGTGAATTTACAGTTCCCCATCCATTTATCCAAATTATTTTTGAAGAGAGTGAGGGACAGGCTTTATTTTACCAACATGGGAAGTTTATTCCATAGACAAGGTAGCTTTTGGGATACAAATCTGTCTCTCCTACAAGTTCTGTTAGAGTCATAAATAAGGTTCAGGTCCATGGAACGTGTAACTCTCATATCATTTTTCTTGTGAATATTGTCGGGCATAACCCATCTCTCACTAAACGATATGAGATGGGGTAAAGGAATAGTGCCTTTAGAGGTCTGCATAAGACATAGGTCTTATCCTTGTATTTTTAGTGAGAAACCTCTGGAGCCTTTCCAACTGGTGTAAGTGCCTGGTTAGGTATATGGGGAAGGAAGTATTGTGCTCAGTTATGGGCCTGATAAGGGCCAAGTACAATGGCACTATGCCTTCATTTGATCTTGATGCCATGCCTTCGCTTATACGTTGGACCACACAAAAGGACTTCCTTACTGATGTCGCTACCTGGTGGTCAAAGTTTAGGTTACTGCCTATCTGTGTTCCTAGGTCTCTCACCACTATGGGCCCACTCTTAGGAGTGTGCTATCAGCATTATAACTTGCAAGGAATTCTGAGTTTACTGAAAGCTATGATTATGCATTTTTTTAACATTTAGTCTCAAACCATGGTTTTGGCACCAGTCATTTGTCAATTTTAGACCTGTTTGTAGGATGTCAACATAATTTGGGGATTAAGTGATTGTTCCCCACTTACAGTCAGCATCAAATTTGGTGTGACAGAGGCCTCCAACATTAGCCTTCATTTCAGAAAAGTATATACCAAACATGGTGGGGTCCCAGCCCTAAGCCTTGTGGGAAACAGTAACAGATTTCTTATCATAAGTGGATTTCACCTATCTGGACATGTGTACTGTCAGTGTGCTAGCCATCTGATGATGTAGGAGTTTATGCCTCATTCAATAAATTTATCTATGATCCCTGAGTTGGGGATTATGTTGAAAGCTTTGGCCAGGTCTAGATAAGTGGTTTGTACCGTTTCACCCTTGTCCATGGTCCTGTTGACTTTCTTGAAGAACTCCACCAGATTGAGCAGGCAAGACCTCCCTTTGACAAAGCCAGATTGAGTCTGGTGCAGTGTTTGGAGAGTTCCAATGTCATTATTGATCAGATCCATAATAATTCTTTCCATGACCTTGCAGATAAGACTGCTCAAGCTTATGCATCTGTAGTTCCCTGGGTCAGTTGATGGGCCACCCTTGTGCAGAGGAACAACTGCTGCAGTTCTCCATTCTTCTGGGACAAAGCCTGTCTGGAGGCTGTGGTTAAAGAGGGTTTCTACTGGCCCTGATAGATTCTGTTTTAAGCTCTTTAAGAACCATCCTGGAATGCTGACAAGACCCATGGAGGCTGTGTTTTTGGCTTTAGTGAATGCAGTAAGGACTTGTTCCTTCATAATGACCAGTAGGGGGGTGGTTGTGGGTAGGAGTGAATGTTTTACCCCGAAGTTACAAACATAATTAACAAAAGCCTTATGGTTATCTTACACCTGGGAGGTTCTCATTATTTTTTTTCAACGAACATCCTTATTAAATTTTCACACATCACATAAGCAGTCTTACATTTATACAAGTGAAAACAAACAACATGACACAAGTTTAGTTGGAAACAGTATACATCACAGACACCACTGAAACAACTGTAGTTGCAAACATTATACATCACTTATAATCTATCCAGTTATTGTCAGTTAAGTATTATATGGTTCATTCAAATTATTCCTCTTAAACCTCATTCCTGCTCTGCATATATTGTTCCCACAATTCCCATTTTTTTTCTATGTAGTTTGCTCCCTTCCTTTTCAAAAGATCCCAATTCCAGTTGTTTTATCTATGTTACTATATTCACTATTTCTAGTAAAGTTGGTCTAGACTTTGATTTCCATTTTCTAGTAAATATTTTTTTGGCAGCCACCATAATTAGACTCAGCAAGGCTTTACTATTGCTAGACAATTCTGATTCTGTATCATAACTCAAAAATATCATCTCCCAAGTCAATCCAATCCACTCACCCGCTCTCATAACTTGCTTTGGCAGATTTCAGCAGATTTCTAATATGTTTGTTTAGACTGGTGAATGCCTTTTTGCACTATTTTGTCTGTTCCTTCTTGGCCTTGGAGAGGAATTTTTCCTTTTGCTGAATGGCCTATTTATGCTAGGGTTACACCAGGGTGGTTTAATTTTACCACTAACTATAAGTTTGACTCAGACAGGTACTGTATCATCTATGCAAATATGAAAGTGGTTGCACATTGCTTTTGTGTACAGCTCAGAGTAGGCCTCAGTGTCACCTGGGTTTGGAGGGGCTTGGAAGCTTAATAAGCTGTCACTTAGTTTGAGACGATTGGCTTTAGCAAAGGTCTTAACAGGTTTGGAGTTTTGGTGTTCTAGGTTTGTTTTTAATACTAAAGGAGATGATTTTGCAGTATCAGAGGAGGTTAGTCTGAATGTTAAGAGATTCCAGTAGGCTTAGGTAGGAGATGTGGTTTTCCAGTCTCATGTTACGGGATCTACAGCTAGCAAGGATATGATACTGGGTCACACCTATGGTTAATTGGGCATGCGGCAGCTCAAACAAGTCATGTTCTTGGATCAGTCCAACAATGTACTTGTCCTTTATAAACACTGAGATGCCAACTACCTTTGTTTTATCTTGAGTTGAGGGGATCGAATGGTATTAAAGGCATTGTAGCTGTGACACCCCTGCACTGGCCCAGTAATCAAGGAGCCTCAATCCTCACCACTAGCAACAGTTAGGGATGTACACACAGGGAGGATGACAAGTACACACAGAGTAAAGTGCAATTTCCCTTAAGAGCAAACAGAGATCACAATCAGTCTGGGGCTGGTTTCTCCCTCTTTGTCCAAATCCCCAATAAGACTCCCCACTGGCACAGCTATAGGGTTGAGATCTCAGCCGAGTGGCCAAGCCAAAACCTCCAGCACCCTCTCTGTCCAACGAGTGCTTCGTGTCCCTGTCCAAGTAGCTGACACACACACACACACACACACTTTGAGATTTGATTTATAACAAACGCACACACACCTGGGAAAGACTGATACAGGTTTACTAGCTATGCCCTCTTCTGCCCAGACTATAAGGTAGTTCCAGCTGCCACCAGTCAACACTTAATCAGCTATTTAAGCCCGTAAACAAAGAGTGTCCAGTCCTACTGTGTAATGTTACTATTACTCCAAATGGTAGTTTTGATCAAGACTTGCAAGGCTATTTAGGAATGGCCTGTACAGTGTCACCAAATTCATATACAAGTACTAAGAGCTTAAATACGTCTCACAAATATCAGCCATAAAGATAGGTTTAAATATATTTAATAAATTATAAAAGAACAAGACAATACTCAGTACACAAACACAGTTACTTCAGAGTTCAAAATCACAGGAAATATTTAAAAACAACATTGCAGGACAGTCTCAAATAAATAAAGAAAACCTCTAAACTAATCTTTACTATATTCTGTCTATATCTAAAAGAGATACTATGCCCTAACTCTTACTTACAGACAGACAAATGCAGATGCTGATGATGAGTGGATGTTCTTGCTAGGACCAAGACAAAACACAAAATGCCCAGTCTCTCTACCTCTCTCTGAGAGCGTTCTTAAATCAAAATCACATTTTAGTGATGGGTTAGCTTGAATGACACCAGTTTTGTCACCTGTTCAGTTCCCACGCTAAAACAGAAACTAAGTGAATTTCAACTTCTCTGAGATAAAAATAAATATCTCCCAGATGTTTGCCAGATCTTGAAAGTTTTAAAATAATAAAACAATTTACTTTTTAAACCTAGTAATTACTTTTCTTTCAAGACAATAGAAAAACTTCTAGTCCTAGACATTGTGTCTGCTATTGCATTGAAACTGAGAGATAACATCTTTTGTTTACGGCCCAGCTATAAATAACTTAACCTCAACTATTCTTAAGTTTTGCAGGTTAATCTAATATGTTCCAGCAGGGTATGCTGTAGTTACTTTCTTGAACCTCAGTAGATAACATGCAGTTCTGTATAAATCATCAGTACTCACAAATGACGTAGTGTTATTTACAAAATACCAGATAGCTGAGCTGGCTGGGTGACATCCCCACCACAGAATACTCAAACTAGTTTTTCAAGTGCCCCTTCAGAAATGTTGCTTGAGAAGGTTGAGCCTATCTGGGAATACCTTACCCCATTCCCTGTCTTGAGAACCCATCTGCATTGGTATTGCTAACCTCACTGCGGTGCTGTATTGTCATTTTATATGCTTGCAACCCTAGGCTCCACCTTAGTAACTTGGCATTTTGCTGGCTGGCTCGATGTAGCCATGTTAAGGGATTGTGGTCTGCAACTACAGTGAATTTCCTTCTATACAGATGACTGAAGTTTCTGCAGTGCCCACACTATGGCTAGGCATTCCTTTTTTACAGCTGCATAATATTCCTCCCTGTGTTGGAGCCTATGACTATGAGATATACCACTGGGTGCTCTTCTCCCTCTGAGGAAACCTGGCTAAGTATAGCCATCTCCCCATGGTTTGAAGCATCCACTTGCACTACAAATTATTTGCTGTAATCTGGTCTGGCTACTACCGGGGGTTCTCCCAAAGCTCCTTTAAGCTTCTGAAATGTATGCTCACTTGCTGCGGCCCACACTATCTTATCTGGCCTGTTTTCCTTTGTCAGGTCTGTGAGGGGAGCAGCTATGGTACTATAATTAGGGACAAATGTCTGTAGTACTCTGCTGTTCCTAATAATTCCCTTACCTGCTTTTTGGTAACAGGGGCAGGCCATGCCTGAATGGCTTCCACTTTGGCAGGTTCTGGCCTGATCCTACCACTCCCTACCACTCCCCACTGTATGTCCCAGGTAGGAGACCTCTGCCATTCCCACCTGACATTTTCTGGGCTTAATAGTCAACCCTGCCCTCTGTAGTCTGCCCAGCACCTCCCTGACATGCTGAAGGTGCTCTTGTCAGGAATGGCTGTACATGGCAATATCATCTAGGTAAGCAAGGGAAAAATCTCCTGCTCCTGCTAGGATATGATCTACCAGCCTCTCCAAAGTCACTGGGGCATTTTTCATCCCAAAAGGCACCGTCATGAACTCATACAAGCCAAAAGGAGTCACAAAGGCTAACCTTCCTCTAGCACTGAGAGTCAAGGGCATCTGCCAGTAACCCCTGGTAAAATCAATGGTGGTAAGATACTTAGACCCACCTAGCTGCTCTAGAGCTTCATCTGTCCTAGGCATGGGGTAAGCATCTGACTCTGTGTGACTATTTATTTCTCTGTAAAACACACAAAACCTGGTGCTGCCATCCTTCTTTGGTGCCAGCACCACTGGGGAGGCCCAGGGACTGCTGGAGTGCTGGATTACCCCTAGTTCCAACATTTCCTATATCTCCTCCCTCAGAGTCTGTTTGACTTTCTCAGGCACCCTATAAAGGGCCTACATAATAGGCCTTTGGGGTCCTATATCCACATGGTGCTGCACCAGGTGGGTGCACCCTGGTTTCCCAGTGAACATGTCCCCAAACTCCTGCAACACTGCTCGGATTTCTTGAGCCTGGGTAGCAAATAGCTGCTGGGACATTGCTATCCCTTCCATTGAGGTGTCAGTCCAAGCCTCACTGAGGAGATCAGTCACCAGATTCCCCCCTCAGACTCCTCCTGCCATCCACTGCAAATACTCAGCATAAGGGCCTCCCTATCATGGTAAGGTTTCATCATGTTAACATGGTTCAATTTGTGCCTCTGCTTCCTACCTAGCAATTCTACTATGTAGTTAACATCACTGACCTTCCTTACCACTTTGTAGGGGCCCTCCCAAGCTGCCTGCAGCTTGTTTTGTCTGACAAGAATGAGAACCATTACCTGCTGCCTTACAGCATACTCTCTAGCTTGAGCATTCCTGTCACACCAGACCTTTTTCTGCTGTTGGACTTCGGCCAGGTTCCCCTGGGCCAAGCCCATGAGTTCTCTAAGCCTTGTCCTGAGGTTTAGGACATATGCCACAACAGACTCCTTGTGGGATTCACACTCACCCTCCCATCAAATCAAATCGAGAGGTCCCCCTCACCCTATGCTCATACAGCATCTCAAAGGATGAAAAACCTGTGGATTCCTGAGGCACCTCTCTGTAAGCAAACAACAGATGGGGCAAATGTTTGTCTTACTCCCTCTAAAATTGGTCTGCAAATGCCCATAGCATGGACTTGAGTGTAGAGTTTAACTTCTCAACAACACCATTAGTCTGTGGATGGTAGAGGGTGATCTTTAGGTGCTTCACCCAACAGTACTTCCACAGAGAAGCCAGCAGGTCTAATATGAAATTGGCACCTCTATCAGTCAGTATTTCATGTGGAAAACCTGCCCTGCTAAACATTTCTAACAAAGCATTTGCCACCTTTTCTGCCTCAATGGAGGACACAGCCACCACCTCAGGGTATTTGGTAGCATAGTCTACTACTACTACTAGAATATACTTTTTCCCTGTTGAACTTGGGGTACTCAGAGGCCCTACAATTAACCACAGCTACCCTCTCAAATGGCTCCTCAATTACAGGCAAAGGAGCTTTCACCTTGTCTCCTGCCTTGCCTATCCTTTGGCATTGCTCACGGGTCCTGCAGTACCCTGTTACATTTCTAGATATCCCAGACCAATAGAAGTTCTGTCTAGTATGTCTCTTTGTATGTATTATGCCCATATGACCTGCAAAGGGAATACCATGGGCTATGGCTAGAAGTACCAGAAGGTAGGCCCTGGGCACTACCAACTGCTATATTCTCTCACCCTCTAGCCCTCCCTCAGGGGGTCCATTCTCTATACAGTAATCCTTTGTCCCAGTATACAGATTTCCCTTACCTTGAGAATCAGGTGCCTCACTAGCTACCTCCCTCAGGCCTTGTAATGTAGGGTCTGAGAGCTGAGACTGTCTCAACTCTCTCTTTGTAACTCTTCCCAGCTCCCCTTTCACAAGAAGTCTGGCATCCTCTGACGGCAGCGCTTCACCCTCAGCCTGGGTACTACTACTACTCACCTCTGCCCTTGCAGTCACTCTGTCCAAGGGAACATCAGTACCCACAAGCAACTGTGGCTCACCTTCAGTCTCACTACTAAAGGGTAGCTCCTTCCCTGAAGTAACCACCTCACCAGTCCTGGCTGCAAGTGTGTGGTCTGTCTGGGTCTCCCCCAGGCTAGTAGACCAACATGCTTGTCTCCAAGCCTGACGGCATGTAACTGCATGCACACACGGCACTACATTATCAAAATCATTCCCTATCAGGACATCTGCAGGGATATCCTCAAAATACACTTACTTGCTGGCTTCCTTTTCCACCCTCCCAGTCAAGGTGAACCCTAGCCAAAGGTATTTGGAATGGGGATCCTCCTAAAGCTCTGACTGGAGTACACTGCCAAAGCAAGTAGTGTTCCTCTTTAACCATTTCAGGCTTCACAATGGTTAGGTAAGAGGCTGTCTCTCTCTTAGCAATGGCCTCTTTCTCAGTCACTAAGATAGTCTATAACCTCTGGTGGTAGTTTGGTACCCTTGTTGTCTCAAGACAACTTACTGCTGGCATTTTGTCATTCCCACTTACTGGCTCTCTCACCTTTTGTTCCCCACCTTGCCTCCATGGACATCCATATGCTATATGGCTCCACTGGTTGCATTTAAAACATTTAACCCTTAGTCCTGGATGTGCACCTGGACTAGTGGCTTCCCCATTCTACTGGCAGACTTTGTTGGGGCAGTCTGGGCTACCCACCATGGGTTCCCTTAGACCCATGAGCAGCACTGGGCATCCCTTTCCTGTGCAGTGATGCCCTGCTTGCTAGGTATAGGCCTACCTTCTCCCCCAACTCATCTGCAGTACTGCATTGTCTATCAGCTAACCAGATTATCATGTTCTCAGGCAAAGTGCTAAGGGTTTGTTCCCTCACCAAAACGTCTGCCAGCCTTTCAAAAGTGGTGACTTGACATCCACTCATCCACCTATGAAAATAAGTGCTTAGCTCAGCAATATATTCACACACACTTTCATCTGCCTTGCATCTATGCTCATGAAACTTTTTTCTATAAGCTTCAGGTGTTAATTTAAAGCATTCTAACAAACACATTTTGACTGTATTATAATTTAAGCAATCCATATCAGACAGTTTAGAAATTGCAGTTACAGCTTTACCATGGAGTAAGAGGTTGGGAACCATACCCAGAGCCCGTGGTCAACACTATACTGTTTACATACCCTCTCAAACATATGAATGAAACTATCAAAATTATCCCCCTCAGTAAATTGTGGAGGAAATTTACTGACTTTTGTTGCTTCTGGGGTATTGATACTCCCTTCCCCATTGCCTCCACGACTCTGGTGAACAGTCAGCATCTCCTTTTCATGTTGCCTCTGCCTCTCATTCTCTTCAGCTTTCAGGAGTTGCAGTTTCTCATTTTCCTCAACTTTCAGACATTGCAGTTTCTAGTTTTCCTCAGTCTCTGGATGTCTCAGTCTCTCTGCTGCTTCTATTTCCAAATGCTTGGCCTCCAGCTCAAGTCTCTTTAACTCCAGATGGGTTTTTAGTCCTCTGTGGAAAGGTTGAACTGTCCATTTTCTGAGAATTGTACATCTCAAAGGTCAGTCTGATTGTTCTGCTGGTTGCTATGCTGTGATGCAGCTGTGACTAAAGCTGCAATCATTTCTGCTTTAGTTTGGTTGGCATGCGCCAGTTCTTTAGCCTGGCAAATCTCAGCCAACTGGCTCCTTATCAGCTTGCCACACTCCTCTCCTGACATGCTTGCCTGCTCTCCCTGACTAAGCTAACAAAAATTAAATAAATAAATAAAACAATTGTGATGTGAAACTCTGAATGCTCACTGTGTGGCTAATTGAGAGTACAAACACCTTCAGTGACCACAGTACACAGGCTACAGGCATTCAATATCCACACTACTACAAGACAGTTAATATGTGATGTGGCTATCTCACCACTGTCAGTCAATTAATATGTGATGTGGATATCCCACCACTGCCAATCAATTAATATGTGATGCCCCTGCACCGGCCCAGTAACCGAGAAGCCTCAATCCACACCACTAGCAAGAGTGAGGGACGTACACACTGGAAGGATGACAAGTACACACATAGTAAAGTGCAATTGCCCTTAAAGAGCACACATAGATCACAATTAGTCTGGGTCTGGTTTCTCCCTCTTTGTCCAGATTCCCAATAAGACTCCCCTCTGTCACAGCTATAGGGTTGAAATCTCAGCTGAGTGGCCAAGCCAAAACTTCCAGCACCCTCTCGGTCCAACCAGTGCTTTGTGTGTCCCTGCCCAAGTAGCTGACGCACACACACACTTTGAGATTTGATTTCTATACAAACACATGCACACACTTGGGAAAGGCTGGCACAGGTTTACTAGCTATGCCCTCTTCTGCCCAGACTATAAGGTAGTTTCAGCTGCCAGAAGCCAACTCTTTATCAGCTATTTAAGTCCGTTAACAAAGGGTGCCCAATCCTACTGTGTAATGTTACTATTAATCCAAATGGTAGTTTTGACCAAGACTTGCAAGGCTATTTAAGAGTGGCCTGTGCAGTGTCACCAAATATATATACAAGTACTCTAACAGCTTAAATATGTCTCAGAAATATCAGCAACAAAGATAGGTTTAAATATATTTAATAACAAATAATAAAAGAACAAGCCAATACTCATCACACTTCAGAGTTTAAAATCAAAAGAATATTTTAAAACAACATTGCAGGACAGTCTCAAATAAAAACAGAAAACATCTAAACTAATATTTACTATATTCGTAGTTATATCTAAAGGAGATATCTAAATGAGATACTATGCCCTAGATCTTACTTGCAGACAGGCAAATGCAGATGGTGATGATGATGATGAGTGTGTGTTCTTGCTAGGTACAAGACAAAATACAAAGTGCCCAGTCTCCCTCTCTCTGAGAGAGTTCTTAAATCAGTATCACATTTTACTGCTGTGTTAGCTTGGATGACATCACTTTTTGTCACCTGGCTTCAGTTACCAGGCTAAAGCAGAATCTAATAGAATTTTAACAGCTCTGTGTTAAAAATACATATGCCTCAGATGTTAGCCAGATCTTGGAAGTCATAAAACAGTAAAAGACATTACATTTTAAACCCAGTAATTACTTTTCTTTCAAAACATAGAAAAATTTATAGCTCTACACATTGTGTCTGCTATTGCATTGAAACTGAAAGATCTTTTGTTTATGGCCTAGCTATAAAGTAACTTAGCCTTAACTATTCTTAAGTTTTGCAGGTTAATTTTCTATGTTCCAGCAGGGTATGCTGTGGTTGAAGCTCAGTACATAACATACAGTTCTGTATAAATCATATCAACATTCTCAAATGACAGAATTATTTACAAAATTCCAGATAGCTAGGCTGGCAGCATGATAGTAACAGCCTTTGATAGATGGGGTGCTTTCCACGGTTCTGAACCATGTTTCCATGACTGCACATATGTCTGCATGCTTCCACCACAGTGTAGAGTAAGACACTGTTAATGTAAAATGAACTGGTTTTGAGCTCAAGTGCAGTAACAAATGCTTTAAAGCAAAAGGCAGAGCTTCTGCAGTATCAGGAATTCTTGGAAAGAAGTTCACAAACCCTGAGAAATGTTCCCAAATACAGCAAAATGTGCACAAACATAGGAGAAATTCTGCAAACACAGAAAAACTTAAGAAACATTTTGATGAACTCAGGAGAATTTTGACAAACTCAGAACAACTGTTGCAGTATCAGAAGATGTTAGGAAATATCAGAATACTGTTAAAGCAAACTATGAGCAGTACAGTAGCAAACAGATAGCAACTTTTTAACAAGTGCAGGCTGGAAACAGTGATAAACTCAAAAAAAGCAATAAATGCAGCACAGAACTGTTAAACAGCACTGAGAAAGTTTGAGCAAGTGCAATATATATCCATATTCTTGCAGTCACAGGTATCCATGTCAAGCACAGAAAAGCTCTGACTAAATGAGACTGACTAAGAACTAGGCTAGCTGTCTTAGTGGGCCATTTTAAGCCTAGCCAATTTGGCTCAGTGAGAGTCAAACTCTGTACCTCTTGACTGTGAGGTAAACAGCTTGACCATTATGCCAATCCCCAATCTGCTAACTGTGCTTTGCCTTCTCGATAAATTGTACATTTTTTTCTTTTTTGCAATCTGATTCATTTATTAGCATTTTAGAAAGCGTTTAGCACTTAATTATTTTTAAAGAATGTTTACATCTCAATGACTATTTTAATCAGGAAGCCATCATTTTATTTGGCCCTACTATGAAATTCCTGAAAGTTTAAAGGGGAAAACCCTTTTTAGTAATTTTTTTTTGCTTATTGTGTAATCAACTACCCCACTCAAAAGGCTCTCACAGGTTTAGGGATTCCTTTTGTGACTGACAAGTGTTCTTTTCTGGATTCACAGTGTGCACAGGCAGGGCAGCTAATCATTAAAACTAATTATTATACACTACTGAACTATGGATAATTAATAAAATGAACATTCCTGCCAATAAAAGTAAATGAAGCATCACAGAGGTAGTACACAAACGTGAACACGCACAGAAGTTGAAGGATAGCCAAAAGTAGCCGAGTGCTTGTAATTACTGCAAAATTCCCCATTAAAAAGTAGAAAATGGACAATCCCATCACTCCAGATGATTGTAACAGTGTAATGCTGGTACAGGTCAATCATACTTCTACAAACTTCCCTGTACAAAACAGGGAACACCAGAACAAATATTGTTCCACAAGAACAGACATATCAGATTATGTCAAAGGAGAAATTAGTCAAACAAACAGAAGCAAATACTGAAATATGGAACCCTAATGGGAGGACCCCCTAATGGCACCCAAATCTAAGAAACCCATTCTCTACTCTTGTTTATGTAATAATTTGTTTCCTCCCAACCACTAATCAAAAGTTAAATAAATATACAAAGCATACAATTAAATATATACAGGCAATCCTAGTTTCAATTGTCGTGATAGCACAACCAGAATTAAGCTGTATGGCAACATTTCAATTCCCAAGCAAGATGTAGATCAGAGATCACGTGCTATGTGCTGTATCTTTAAGTAGCACATCAAAGACTGAGAGTGCCTATATAAATATCAAGCACGTGCCATTCCTAGTGCCTTTCTAAGAATGGAGCCAAGGAGTAAGCATGCATGAATACAAAAGTTAGTTTGTATATAAGTTACTTAAGTTAAAGTCAGTAAACTTCTATCGTGATGTGTTTGTATAAAATAAAGCTGCTTAAACAGAACCCATGAAGACTCTTCTATTGTGTCCAAAGTAGAAAAGCGACATGGTGTTGGAACTGGGATCGAAGAGAATAAGATTTGGAACCATGAAGTGCAGAGGTGACAGTGAAGGTAATCTAAGAGAAACAAGCACAAAAAAAAGAGCCAGAAAAGAAGCAAAGGTAATGAGAATATGCATAAACTAGTTGTTTCATAAAAAGAACAAAATGGGGCAGTACAAGGGCACAAAATGCATTATGAAACAAGCGGGAGGCACAACAGACTTATTAAATAAGGGAAATTTTAAAGTAAAGGTGTTTGATTAACAGAAAACTAAAACAAGTATGTTTAAACGCAAAATGGGCATGTTTAGAGTAAAACGAGCACAGGAAAAGTACAATGGCAGTGAAAAGAGATTAAATGAGCAAAACGAATATAATAAGGGTAAAAGGGGGTACACTAAGCATAAATAACGCAAGACGACTGCATGTTTCTTGGCAAAGTGCTGTGTTTTGGCATAACTATGGCTTCATATCGTATCACGGGCATAACTAAAGTTATTTGAAGTATCTCAAAGTGTGTAAAGTGCTTACAGTGTGTGCTTATTACTGTGCATGTATTTTGAAGAGTTATTTGTATGCAAAGTGCAACTATTTCGTAAAGTGTAGTCAAAGTATAGCCATTTCGAAAAGTTTCTTGCGTGTGTCTATTCACAAAGTGCCACCATTACAGAGTGTTTCTTGCACTGTAGAGAACTGCCTAAAAAAGGTACCGCAATTTTGGGGAAGGTTCAGTGTGTTGTGTACAGTTTATTTGCAAAGTGCCATTAATTCGAAATGTTATTGACTCTGAGCTTCTCCTGCCCAGTTCATTTGCATTGTGCAGTCATTTGAAGTTTTTCTTAAAATGTTGATAAATGACTTTAGCAATACATTAAGTTCAAAAGTATTACGCTGCCCTAGAAACTTATTTTGCAAAATCCAGTTACACAGAGGCTTGCATTGTGTAGTTATTTGATGTGTTTCTTATACTAAGAGATGATTTTGTGCAATATAATAATTTCAAGAATATTACAGTGCCCGAGAGATACTTATTTTGCAAAGTTCAGTTATACAGATGTTCATTGTGATATTCAGCAAAGTTATAAGTACTGGCATAAATTTCTGGCATATGTGTACATATCCGTGCTTATGTGCAAAACCCTTCACTCGTATGTGTTAATATGGCAGCCGGATTTCAAAAGCCTTTACCACTTGTATTTGATCAGAATATTGCAGAGAATTGGAGAATTTTTGAGCAAGAGTATGATATTTTTATACAAGCAGCTTTTTCAGATAAAGATGCACACATCAAAGCATTCATTTTGCTAAACTTAGCTGGGTCAGAGGTCATAGAAAGAGAACATTAATTTGTGTATGCACTGGGCAGTATATGAAGGAGAAGGTGAAAACCGTCATATTGTTGTATAAGCTGAGTCAAGGGAAGACCCCAAGTGTTTGAAGCACAAGTTCAGAGAAATGTTTAACTTCCAGATAAATATTACACTAGAGAGGCATTTGTTTTACACAAGAAATCAGAAACGAGGGGAAACTTTTGCAGCTTATATAACTGATCTGAGAAACAAGGCTAAAACGTGTTGATTTGGTGACTTAAACAATGAGTTGATAAAGGACAGGCTCATGTGTGGTATTTATAGTGCTGCTGTGAGAAATATCTTGCTTCGTGATAGTGATTTAACATTGAGTAAAGCCATAGAGATTTGCCAAATCCATGAAGTGACAGAAAAATGCACAAGTATGCTTGCAAGTGACAACAGCATGGTTTCAGCAGGCTCCAGAGCAAATGTAGACAGCATACAACACGTGGCAAACAGAAATAGGCCTACTAAGCACATGGCAGCCACAACCCCTGCTGGCTCTCCAAGGAAACCACATAGTTTTCCAGCAAGTTCTAAGGCCAGTTCAGTTAAAGACACATGCTCAGTATAGTACAAGCATGAATCAGCAAAACCCAAATCCAGCTTTATTGTTAACTGTTGCAACTGTGGTGCAAATCATGAGTCTAAAAGAAAGACGTGTTTAGCATTTGGTCAGCAATGTCACAAGAGTAAAAATGGAACCACTTCCAAAAAGTTTTCAAATTAGGTAAATCTCATCCAGTAGTAAAGAAAGGTCACATAAAAAAGCAGGTTGATCAATTAGAGATGCAGCAGTCAGCTTTCTATGTGGATGGTGTATCAGTAATTGGTGAGAGAGTTGATGCAGTGGATCTACTGACAAAAAACAAAGTGTTCTGTGCAGTCCGGATCAATGATAAATCCACAGAGCTTAAAGTAGACACTGGTTCACAGTGTAATGTTATATCAGCAGACACATTTGATAAAGTGAGAATGAATGACCAACTCAATGAGGCTAGTAGTGCAAAACGTTTTGCTTATGAAGGAGAAGAGATTCAAACTGAAGACTCAGTGATGCTTTCATGTTATTTGGCCAAGAACTGTTACATATTGTTATTCCAAGTAGTCAGAAGATCAGTACAATCTTTATTTGGTCTCAAATATAGTTTGAGAATGAATCTGCTTTCTTTTACCAAAGAAGTTCACCACATAAGTACATCTCCTAGTTCTAATTTTTCTGAAGCCATTTTCTCAGAATATGCTGATGTTTTTGATGATAGGTTAGGCAAACTTCCAGTAGTATATTCAATGAAGTTAGACCCAGAGACTCCAGTAGTCAGACCAGCAAGAAGAGTTCCAATAGCTATGCAAGACAAAGTTAAGGCTCAGTTGGACAAAATGGTGCAGTAAGGTGTAATTTGTCCAGTTACAGAAAAGGTTGAATGGGTACCGTCTATGGTAGCAGCTCACAAAAAAGGCTCAGACAAAATCAGAATATGCATTGACCCAAGAGATTTGAACAAAGGATTGAAAAGACCATATCATCCAATGCACACAGTCAAACAGGTCTCATCTCTAATAGCAAAAGCCACTGTTTTTTCTGTTTTGGTTGCAAAGAGTTCATTTTGATCGCAAATCCTCATTACTAACCACTTTTGGTACTCCGTTTGGCAGATACAGATTTCTAAGGATGCCATTTGGAATAAATTCTGCAAGTGAAGTCTTTCAGCGTGCAATGGTGCAAATTTTTTCAGGTTATCTTTGTGCCATAATATTAGATGATTTATTGGTTGGGGGCAATGGTGAAGTAGAGAATGACAGAAACCTCAAGAAAGCTCTAGACAGAGCACATGAAGTAAACTTGAAGCTCAATCCTCTGAAGTGCAAATTCAGACTTCCAGAAGTTATGTAGGTCATTTATTTACCAGTACTGGCTTGAAACCAGACCAGACCAAGCAAGCAGCAATTCTTGAGATGTCAGCACCAGACAATGTTCAAGCTCTACAGCATTTTTAGGCATGGCCAACTATTTAGGCAAGTTTATACCAGACTTCAGTGAGTTGACAGCACCTTTAAGAGAGCTAACATGCAAAAATATCACATGGTCATGGTTAGAACAGCAACAGAAGGCGTTTGATGACCTGAAGCAGAAAACTGCCACCCCACCTACATTAAGATACTATGATGTGAACAAACCAGTTTACTCTTTCCTGTGATACTTCAAAATTTGGTCTAGGTGAAGTTACACTTCAAGAGGGCAGACCAGTAGCTTATGCATCTAGAACACATAGCCAAACTGAGATGCAGTATGCTTAAATTGAGAAAGAACTTTTGGCAATAGTGTTTGCATGCTCCAAGTTTCATGATTATATTAATGGTCGAGCTGTTCAGATTGAAACTGACCACCAACCACTAGTTACTATTCTAAAGAAGCCTATGCATTCAGCTCCAGCAAGATCACAAAGAATGATGCTCAAATTGCAAAAATACAAGTTCAAAATGGTCTATATGAAAGGTAAAGTACTCTATCTGGCTGATACTTTATCCAGATTGCCCAGAAATACAATGGAACAGCATGATGCAGACAACTTTGACTTTGATGTGATGGCAGTGCGTAATTCTTCTACCACTACACTTGAAGAGTTGAGAAATCACACTAAGACTGATCTGATTTTGCAAAAGCTCAATCACTACCTTAATGTTGGATGGCCATCAAAGCAATCTAGTGTACCACTTGAAGTGCAAACCTATTTTCCCTACAGAGATGAAATGTTGATGGAAGATGGCATTATTTTCTAAGGTCCTAAAGTTATTGTTCCTGCTTCCTTACAACATGAGTACATCCAGATTTTGCATCGTGGTCGCCCAGGTACCGCATCCACCAAGAAGAGAGTGAGAGAATTAGTATTTTGGCCTTCAATTCCGAAAGACATTGATAAAGTACTTTCTTCTTGTTCAGTATGCAACAGTACTAGATCGCACCTGCAAAGAGAACCACTTCAGCTACATCAGTTCAACTACCTTGGTCAACAGTAGCCACTGATATCTTTGAGTGGAACAATCAACACTACTTGGTATTGATAGACTCTTATTTGAATTGGTTTGAGATTGATTTACTACCTAATCTTACATCTATTACTGTTAACGGGTGTTCCTTCATTGAAGGTTGTGCGTTAGGCCCGGCAAGCCAGCACGTAAAACTCTACTGCCAATCATTAGCGGACCGGAGTTTCCACTGTGGTGACCCCTAACCGGGAAAAGCCAAAAGACACAAACAAACAAACTAAGCTGAAATTTCATTTCTCAGTCCATGGTAGTCTGCAAAAGTTATTTCTGACAATGGTACTCAATTTACTAGCCAGTTGTTTCAGAAATTTGCAAGAGAATGGAACTGTCTACACATTACCAGCAGTCCTGAGTATCCTCAGTCAAATGGCTTGGCTGAGCGAGCTGTGCAAAGTGAGGAGCAGCTACTTGAAAGGTCAATATGTGACAGTTCAGACATTTTCTTAAATCTGTTTAACCTTAGGAATGTACCTCATGATGATGTTCTCAGATGTCCAGCTCAACAACTTCTTTCCAGGCAAACAAGAACTATGCTACCTATTCCTGCCAATCTACTAAAGCCTAAAGCCAAGAATAATAAGACCATCAAGGCTCAGTTGTTTAAGAAACATTCAGTCCAGAAGCCATCGTACAAGTCGAACAAACTTCTTTCTCCATTAAGGGAAGGTGAAATGGTCAGACTTCAAAGAGAAAAAGGTTTTGACCGCATAGGGCAAGTTATTGACAGATGTTCTGAACCGAGATCCTACCTTACAGACTCGGAAAGTATGCAGTACAGGTGAAACCGTAAACATCTGTTACCTGTACCAGAATCATCATCACAACATTGTTATAGTGACTTAGACTCTAAATCTCAGAGAAAGTTAACTATTGTTTCCATCCCAGAGGGTTTTCCTACCTCTGATACCATCCCTGAAGATGTTCCAAGAAATCGCAGATCAAACATTTTTCAGAGACAGCTCCAGTAGTTAAGCCCAATTCCCAATTTTATATCAAGTTATGGACAAGTATCTAAGCTCAGTGTGAAATATGTAGCAACATGGACTTGACTGTGTCTATATGTATTATATATTGTATGAATGCATGACTGATAATTATCTGTGATATCTGCATGCCAAAATATCCATAACATTGCATGTTTTGTTTTTCCATGAGGGAGGATTTAGATCACAGAGCCTGTGTTATGTGGTGTATCTTTAAGTAGCATGTCAAAGACTGAGAGTGCAAGTATAAATAAATAAATAAATATGCCATTCCTAGTGCTATTTTGAGAATACAGCCAGAGAGTAAGCATGTGTGAATACAGCAGTTAGTTTGTATATAAGTTACTTAAGTTAAAGTCGGTAAACTTTTATTATGATGTGTTTGTATAAAATAAAGCTGCTTAAACAGAACCCACAAGGACTCTTCTATTGTGTCCAAAGTAGGAGAGCAGCACAAGACATTTCTTTTTTTCTTTGCAATTAAAACAACTGAATACCAGCTTTTAGTCAGTGGATCTAAAAAATGACAGTGTTTAACAAGAAGGGGCCAGCAAAGAAATAGGGAAAACATTCACTGCAGTCTTCTAAGTTATAATCAGCACCACCAAACTGCCCTTGTGAATTTCCAAAACAGAAAGAGCTCCCTCTCACCACTTAATATACGTGTAACACAATTGCAGACTGTTCACTAGCTAAAAGATGACTTTCAGATTTCCTGTACTAAAATGTTAATAAAACAACCACACCCTGTTCCCCTGAATCTGTCACAGTACATCACGTTTTGTACCTGCGTTTGCCACATGAAGTTCTTTATTGCTAGGTGGCCTTACAGCAGGGGCAAAACTACCCTAGCCAGCAGCTACACTGCAGACATTAAGCTACATGGTATATTAGTAGAAGGCAAGAATGCAAGCAGCACTGCTGTATGAAATAACTCACAGCAAAATCACAAGTCTCTTACTCTACCTTAAAATCTGGGTATATGAAAAAGTTGTGAAAAAACAAGCAATTAATATGACAGATAAATTAATGGGGCATGTTTCAACTGCCATGTAAGTGCAGTTGCAATCACTATGTGGATGGGCTTTGCTATTGCGCATCTCAGAGGTACTCAAATACACTTTAATCTTTTTTCTTTTTTGTCAGGGGCAAGCCCTCGTGCATCCCATACCCCTGAACACACATATATATATATATATATATATATATATATATATAGTGTGTATATGTATATATATATTATATATATATATATATATATATATATATATATATATATATATATATATGTGTGTGTGTGTGTGTGTGTGTGTTCATAGGTTCATAGGTAGATAGTAGGCTATCGGCCCAAGGGCCTACGTAAGCCTAGCCAACAAGATTCCCTGGCTTACGCCACCCAAGAAAGTTATTTTTCTGTGCCACTGTCGAGCAGAGACATAGAAGTATTTCCTATTTCCCATCTCCCATCCACTCGTCAAGATTTTTCTTGAAGAGTGCTAATGAAGAACTTTGCTTGACATAGATGGGTAGCCTGTTCCAGAGTATGGGAAGTCTCTGGGACAGGAATCCATCCCTCCAGCATATCCTGTTTATTGTGGTGCCAAGGTTTAGGTCCCTAGAGCGTGTAGCTCGGAGGGATTGGGATTTCTATAGGTGTAGCATGTCCAACAGCTCTGGGTTTGACATAGCTTTATATGTTAGGCAGAGATCACCTCTGAGTTGGTGATATGCTATGAAGTAAAGCTGGAGTTTTTTGAGACGGTCAGTGTAGGCCATTTGTTTGAGGCCAGTAATCCTCTTTGTGAGGTACGTCTGTGGCCTTTCCAGCTGCTGCAGATGTCTTGTGAGGTACATTCCAAAAGGGTCATTGTACTGTATAATGGGTCTAATAAGAGTCGAGTAGAGGGGGAACAATGACCTCTTTTTTCCTGGATGAGAACCCTTTTATGATGAGGTGTGCCATGTAGAAGGACTTCCTGACTACTGTGGTGATGTGACTATCAAAGGAGAGACTACTGCCCACCTGGGTCCCAAGGTCTCTTATCACACATTAGGTGTTAAGTAGATTGCTGCCTATGTGGTAGTTCATGGGTACAGAGTTTTTACCAAAGGGGATGACACTGCACTTTTTGGTATTGAGCTTGAGGCCATGGCTCTGACACCAGGCATCTGTCTCAGCAAGGCCCTTCTGTAGGATGTCCACATCATTTGGGGACTTCACTATGTCTCCTAGTTTGCAGTCATCTGCGAACTTTGTTAGCAAAGCCTGTACTTCAGAGAAGTAGATACCAAACAGGAGAGGTCCCAGGACTGAACCATGTGGTACTCCACTTGTCACTGGTTTGAGGTCAGATTTGGAGACTGCAACTTTTACAGTGTGGGTTCTGTCAGTGAGCCAATTGGCAACCCATTTTGTGATGTAGGGATTTATACCTAGTTTAGTGAGTTTAGCTATAATTCCAGAATGGGGGATGGTGTCGAAAGCCTTGGCGAGGTCAAGATAGGTTGTGTGAACCACCTTACCCTCATCTATGGCTTTGGTGAATGCCTCAAAGAAGTCGATCAGGTTCAGGAGGTATGATCTGCCTTTCACAAACCCAAACTGGGTGGGATCCAGAGTTT
Source organism: Protopterus annectens (assembly GCF_019279795.1). Taxonomy (NCBI): domain Eukaryota; kingdom Metazoa; phylum Chordata; order Ceratodontiformes; family Protopteridae; genus Protopterus; species Protopterus annectens. The sequence continues at coordinate 1,379,396,157 of NC_056725.1, read as the reverse complement.
GGAGGTTACCAATATCTTTGTTTATGAGTTCCATGATGATGCCTTCCATGGCCTTGAGACCAGGCTCATCAGGCTAAAAGGGCGATAGTTCCCATGATCAGTGGTGGCTCTTCCTTTGTGCAGTGTGATAACTGTTGCTGTGCGCCATTCACTGGGCACAAAGCCTGATGCAAGGCTATTATTGAACATGGTGCTTAGGTGGGGAGCCAGTTCGTTCTGAAGTTTGTGTAAAACACAGCCTGGGATGTTGACCAGTCCCATGGATGCTGTGTTTTTGGTTTTAGAGAGTGCAGCTTTTACCTGCATAGTTGTGATTACAGGGACTCTGCATTCTTTCTGTATAGATATGGGCCCCTTAGGGGGGTGGGGGGTAAAGTTAGCATTGAACCTATCTGCCAAGATGTTGGCAATATCAGTTGGTTCAGTAATTTTCGTGCTGTTGTGCTGTAACTCAGAGCAGATCTGGGTGTTGCCATCGAGATTCTTGACATAGCTGTAGAATGCTTTGAGGTTGTCCTTAGAATTAGTGGCAATTTTGTTTTCGTAGCTAGCTTTGGAGGATCTTATAAGGGATCTCAGCATCTTACTGAGGCTGACCAGGGAGCTCCTCCACTCATGGGATTTTACTCTCTTTTGCAACAGTTTCTTCCTTCTGTTGTACAATTTGTTTACGGCAGGGGACCACCAGATTGGCTTCCTTTTTTTGGAGGATAGCGTCTTGGTTCTGTTTGGGATAGCACGATCCATGCACACATGTATGTGCTTATAGAGTGCATTTGTGTAGGATTCAGGAGTTGTAACTGTATTGTCCGTCTATATATATGTATGTATATATATATATATATATATATATATATATATATATATATATATATATATATAAAAATATATATTATCTATCTATCTATATATATACATATATATATATATATATATATATATATATACCAACTCTGCAGTTGTAGCAACTCGGAAAAGGTAAAAATATCCTAAAACAAATGAATCATTGCCAGTTCACACTTAAAAACCATGCCAGCAATGACTTCCTATGGAAAAGCCATTTGGTGGTTGGCATAATGGTTAAGGTATTTACCACACAGGCAAGAAGTACATGTTTTGATCCTTACCAAGGGAAATTAGCGAGGCTTAAAATGGTCTACAAAAGTAGCTAGCCTAGTACTTAACTATTTAGTGTCAGGCAGGCGTTTAACATGTGTAAAAGTATTTGCCACGCTTTATATGGAGATGAAGAAAAATAAATAAAACACATAGAAGCTCTTAATACTTTCATTTACAGCCTTTTAGGGATTAAAATCAGTGTTTCAACACACATTTTAAATAACCCATACTTATTTGTTTATCCATTTGGAACACATTAGCAATTAATTACATTAACAACTCCAAACAGCTTTTTTTTTCAAAACCATTTAGAATGGATATTTGGACTCCATTACCTCTTTTACACCATTTTATAGAAGCTTTTTTTTTTTTTTTTACGTAAAAATCTTTGTATACCAGTTTTCAGCGATGGACACAATGTAAAGGTGAGCAATGAAAGTCAATCAACAAAGTTTCTTCTGAAATACAATGCTAACTACTTGGACTTCTGTCCATCTCCATATTACATAAGTGCTCTTGCATTCTCTGCCTAAACATCATTGCAGTCTGACCAGTTTAAACTTTTGTACAACTACACCAGATAACATAAACTACTAATCTGTGGCAGCCAAGTAACAGATTACTTTCATTTATAGCTTTCAACCCTCCATCTCTAAAATTCGGAACACTGCCTCTCAGAATGTGGAATGAATGGGTAAAATGCAGAGCACATACTAACAACTTCAACCAGAAAGCTCACAAGATAGCTAAAATGCATTACATTGTATTTAAATTTATTTCTTTTCATGAACTACTATGATTCAGTATTATTTACTATGAATATCAGTTAAACAATTCTTAACTCAGAATGTGGAACAGTGATGAACATGGACTTTTTTAAGACTGAAAATGAGTAGCATTCCTCATAATGGAGTACACTTTTGAGAGGTATGATTTCATTTTTTATTCCATTAACACTCATTTGCTTATTTGTATGAATTTACGAATATTGCATTTACTGCAATTAAAGACGCTATCAGTAAAGTCAACATCTAACATTAGTTGGCAGTGAAAGGTTCATTGGAAAATACAAATGAACTAGTATATTCCACATGCTTCTACATATGTAGAGATACACTGCTTTAAGACAGAATCACTTAGTATTTTTTTCTAAATCATGGCCTCCATTTGTTCTGCCATCTGGTTCTATGTCATAATAAAACAATGTAGTCTATTTTCTGGCCTCAGGATAGTGCAGGAAATGTCTTTCCCTCATTGCCACTTTATCTTCAGCTATCGAACACTGTCTGTCTATGTAACCCATCACCTTTAACCCAGTAACAGTATCTAATATGTTTCTAATACAAGTTATCAAGTTCAGAATGAAAACATCAAATTTTATTTTGTCAAATGTAAAATTAATGCCCAAACTAACCACTTTGACAAACAAATCACTGTATGCCCAACCATTATAAAAATATAAATAAAGCATTTTTTTGTAGCCCATGTTGCACACAATGCAGCTGTTAACCATGAGGGCCATTGCCCCCACAGCCCCCTCTCTAAATATACTAAGTCTGAGGTTGTACAAATTCAGAATGAAGAGAAAAGTTGGCTTACTAAAAACACTGACATTTTCTCTTTATTGTTAGTTGTCTGACTTCGGAGTCAGCACTGACAATAAACAAAAACATCTATAATATAACAAGACCTGACAAAAGAAACAGCAAATCAAAACTAAGGTGAAACACCCTCAAGATTTCATGTCTTGACACTAACTGAGGCAAAACAAAACTTAGTATAAATCAAGCCAATCTGTCATTAGAACAACTGCATTCCATATGCAGAAGGTCAACACAGGAAGCCAAATCTATTGGGGATTTAAGGAGACAGCTTGTGATAGACAACATCTTCCTAGCACTAGGCTTCCTGTATTTCTCTGTATGAACTCTGCAGTCTATACCTGATAACTCCAAATAGAAATATCTAACATTTATTGTAGATGTTTCATATATGCAAAACTTCAAAGATAACATATTATTAGTCAGCTTTAACAAGAATACGTTTAAATCTAATTTAAAGCCAGTATGCACAACTACAGTGACAGTGATAGAATGATGATAGATCTTATATTCTTATAGCTATGAACTTTAGTAAATAGATTACTTCTCAACATATCCCACAAATATGCTGGCATATGTTAGACCAAATAATGCATTCCTTCTTTTTTTCAGTAAACATTCTTATTAAATAAAAGCAATAATGCTTTAAAATGGATCTTAACTGGTAAAGGACAAACTTGCTGGCCATTTATATGTAATTCAAAATGCTTTGAATAACTTTAAGGTAATAATTATGCTTTATAATAGTATATAAGTCTTTCACATCAACTATTACCTAGATATATTGAGTCTGGATGTAATCATCTCAAAGGTTTTATGGTGTCTTTTCAATAAGAGAAATGTCTTTCAACCAATGAGTAGGGGGGTCTAATACATGTGCTCACAAGTTATTAGCTTGTGACACACATGTTTGCTGCCACATGCTTGAAAAGGCAAGTGTTCATTTTTCCCACAAGCTTGATCTTACTTAACTATTTAGCCTTTCTAACAACCAACCCCATTAAAGTGCATAGGCCTAACTTTAACCCTAAAACTCTCACCTAGTTGCTAACACAATCCTTATCCCTAAAACTCCACTCTGCCTCCCTAAACCTAAACCCCCAATCACTCCCTAAACCTAAAGGTCCAATTCCCATCCCTAAATCTAAATTCCCCTACCACTCCCTAATCATAAAACTCCAATTCCCCTCCCTAAATCTAAATTCCCATCACCCAGTAATCCCAAAGTCCTTAAACCTAAATTCACCAATTGCTCCCTAACCCTAAACTCCCTTCTCAGTCCCTAATTCTAAAATTCCTTTCTTGCTCTCTAACCCTAAAATCCCTCCCACTCTCGCCCCATGGCTGCTGCACTTACCTCACTTAAACTCAAATAATATGTTCAGATATGGTGTGTCAGCTGTTTGCACGAACTAGTCTGTATACTCTACAAGGCACTTGAGTCCCTGGTTTCAAGACAGTAGTCTTTGAGTGTTTGGGACTTGAGCACTTGTAGTAGAACTGAGTAAGGCATTTTATCTAGAAAATCATTATCAAGACTAAGAAAACTATGTACCCCTCAGAGTATATCTCATAGATGGGGATTTGTAATACTTTATTATACAATGACCCCCCCCCATTAATATTCAAAAACGTGCACGCTGATTGGTCAGCGTGCACATTGTAAATCTGAGTTATAGTAGTGGAAAAAGGTCCGGTTGCCCAGACTTTTTCCATTACTATAACTCTTTTTTTACAGCAACACTGTCTCGCTGTCTTAAACGAGTTTAACATAACGAGACAGCTTTAAAAAAAGCAACGGAGATTCTCCATTGCTTTTTTTAAAGCTGTCTCGGTATGTTAAACTCCTTTAACATAGCAAGACAGTTTGTAAAAAGCAATGGAGATCTTGCTTTCTCCGTTGCTTTTTTCAAAACTGTCTTGCTATGTTAAATGGGTTTAACATAGCGAGACAGCTTTAAAATAAGCAACGGAGATTCTCCATTGCTTTGTTTAAAGCTGTCTCGCTATGTTAAACCCATTTAACATAGCGAAACAATTTGTAAAAAGCAACAGAGATCTTGCTTTCTCCGTTGCTTTTGCCCACAGCTCTGATGTACTGCGTAGGCATACGCATGCACAGTACATCAGAACTGCAGCAGAATACCAGACAGCTGCAGAAGGGCAGCAAGGAGGCATTATACAATGCCATTATTTAAGAAAAGTAATTTTTTTTTTTCTTAAATAATGTCATTGTATAATAGCAATAACCCACTTCTGGGTGTGGGTAATGCTGGATTTACCCACGGTTAGCTTTGTTTGGCCACTCGGGCTTCGCCCTCATGACCAAACCACACCAACCATGGGTAAATCCAGCATTACCCACACCCAGGCGTGGGTTATTGCTATAATGTGTTTTAGGTAGCCCATAAAAAATTATGTAGATCAAACAAATTCATAACTTTTTTCTTGCTTTAAAGAATGATATCTAAATCCATGGCCTCATCTCAAATAAACATTGAAACTTCATTAACTATTTTACTGTGTCAAAATCAAGCCATACATGTTCTGCCTCATCGTCTAAAATATTTTCACATTTTTCTCTGTAGTATTCCCTTGTAACAAAGACCAAATTTCACTTTTTTCAGAAGGTTTAAAGACGGTTTCACTTACTTTAATAAGCTCCTTCAAAGCTTTACACTCATGAAATTATAAATTAAAAAGTGATCTATATGAAAACCTTTAAATTTTCACCTTCATTTTTACGTGTATAAAATTATTAGTAGCCCCATGGTATTAGCAAAATAAACCTGCTTTTTCATTTTACTCACCAGGTAGTCTCTCAAGGTCCACCAAAATCTGAAAAAAAGAAGAAAAAACAGTATATGGATATAAATATAAGTCCATTGAGCAGAACATAATGCTTTGAATCAGTGAATGTATCATTAGTTAAATTAATGATGTCATTATCTACTTCTTGGGTTGCCCAGTTTGTGAGACAGAGTAACCCACTTTTAAAGAGCTGTTTTGTACAAGTACTTTACATGTTTTCAGAATCCCTTTCATCAGCAGGGCTGACCTGAAATGTTGTCATGGACTTTTTCTGTGTCTTACTCCTGGAGTGTCCACTTTGATTGACTGTTGGCTCCCAATTTAACTCAGTTCCATTAATTTGACCAGATTTGTCACATTTAAGTTTGTTTTGTTTCTGCTTAATTTATTCCACTTCATCATCTTTCAAAACATATATAATATAATTATTATAAAAGGATACAAGTTCAGCATTGCCTTCCTTTAAAATTATTTATTTTTTTCTTTTTGAAGTATCTTTACACAATGTTGTTTGTCTGATTTAATCAAATTTAGCCACTTGACAGACATTACCATTCTACTTTAAAATCAGTCATGTCACTCCTCAAGTCTCATACTGGGATCATTACTTATTCTTAATCCTCTGGGAATAAAGTTATGGCTTTCCCAAATGGGAATGAGTCATGTGGAGAACTATATTTTTAATGAATGCAAAAAGAGCAAGTACTGTTCGCAAAAATGACTTTCTCCAACTGTGGAGTTTGCTTTTTCTTGTAAGTCTGGAAGGCATGCAGGAGAACTTGCTCCCCTGCACAAAATACTGTAATGTTTTCCAAATGTAATTGTAGCAATCGGTTTTTGATTTGTTTGTTTCTTTTTACTGAAATTATTATGGGTGATTTAACATGAATCCTTTACAAATCTGCAGTGTTGATTGGCTATAAACAGTAAAATTTCCTTAAGTTGTAATTTTTCCACCAGTTTCATTTTATCATTAAACTGTTGGTGCCAGTTGCAGTAAATAAGTTAGAAATCAATCCTGATGGATTTACTTGTAGATGTTCCAACAAAAGTAATATGGAATGGAATGTTCTATTCTGAAATGCAGCAGTCATATCCAGTTCCTCCTCTTTTTTAATTTGGCATTGAGATGAATGCAAGGTATTTTCTGCCATCCCAGAGGCCATTGCTATAAATTCTTGAAAGGAGAGTAGATAAGGAATTGACAACAAAAGTTATATTTTACCATACTTTTTGAAAATTTGAGAAAAACAACACAAAACCATAATTTACTTTCACAAAAAGACTATTGTCAAATCAACAGTGAACTCAAGCAAAACTCAAAACACCTCAGATTGCGGCCTTCTAGGGAGTAATTACACTGTTTTCAAGCACCCTTTAAATACATTTTAGAAATTAATGCACATAGTAACACATAGCAACAACCATAACAATTCCAATAACTGTATCTAGAACCACTTAGAATTGATATTTGTATTTAGTTTCTTCATTCAGAATACAGAAAAAATAATTTTAAACTTATAAGTAATTTCTGTTTCAGTTTTCTACAACTTTACACTTTCCACCACAAATATTTTTGTGGACACAAAGTAAAGGTACGCAATAAAAGTAATTCAACATATGGCTACTTTTGAAATGCAATCCTATATTACTTAGAGTTATGTCTACCTCTGTTTGCCTTTATGTCACATAAATGTTTCTGCATTCCCTGCCTTCTGAGAAATGTAAAAATCTGGACAAGAGCACCAGATATCACAGATCAATGGTTAGGGTTTGGTATAATGGTTAAGGTGTTTACCTTACAGACACAAAATACACAGTTTGATTCTTACCTCTGAGAGAAGTTGTTTAGGTTTAAAATGCCGTACAAGGGCAGCTAGCGTAGTACATTATATGAATCACATTTTTAAGATGACAGCCACTTTACCACTCATCAGGAAATTCATTCCCTAGTACACAATATTTTTTTTGTTTTAAACACCAGACCCATGTAGTCCACACACACACACACACACACACACACACACACACACACACACACACACATGCATCTTTACACAAACTCAATACTTTTTCAGGCTCAACACATAGGCATATTGCATGAGAAAGATAGATGTTTTTTCTTTACTTGCATCTAAATGGTTAAGTATTGTTCACTGTTCAGCTGTTTTTCATTAGAATTCATCCAGCAAATAAAATGTACCAGAGTGCTTTGGTCTGTACATTATTTTCCAAATGTTAAGTTTATTTATTCCCAAAATTACTCATAAAATCATTCCTAGATAACATTTCAAAGTTTTTTTTTGCATTACCCATTTTCTGAGTACAGCAATACTGTCCACATTGGACATTATTTGAAAGTAATGGCCCTTCCAGGGGTTTAGTCTCCTTCTATCTATAGTATGACTCCTCCTCATGCCTCTAAGTGGACTGTTATTATATCATCAAATTTGGCTCCATACCCCTAAGTGGGCTATTATTGCATCAAATGTGGCCCCATACTCCTAACTGGGCTGTTATTATAGCATCAAATGTGGTTTAACCAGCTGTTGCAGCTGTAGCAGGTTTGTTAAAGAAACCGAAAGAATGGGCTGTGAGTTATATTTATTTATTTATTTCAGTTTGATTACCACGGAAGTCCACTGGGCCAGTGGTGTGCCCATTTTCAGTGGAGGCCCGGGGAGAAAAGCTCTAATAAGCAATATGGTTACAAATGTTACATAATGCAATGGTAAGTACATACATATATGGATACAGAGGTTACATAATGCAATGGTAAATACATATATGCAATCAGGTACAGGTGGATAAATTGACATCGAAATACAATTTTGACATAGGTAGCACAGTCTGTAGGTATTTACATTCAGGGCAGTAAGTTTAGACTGACTGGACAATAAGCATCAGTGAATTACTTGATATTTACAATATATACAAGACTTGGAGTCAAGAGAGAGAAGATGCTTAGTCTGAGTATGATAGCTTAGGTTTAATTAGGAGAATAGAAAAAGAGGTAATAGTGCAGAGAAGAGCAGGAGTATTTAGAGGTCAAAGGGGAAATTCTTAAGATTGTTATGTAGGGTGAAAGCAGGAGCATTTACGTTTAGTGGGTAGGTAAGAGAAAAGTAGGGTTTTGAAGGATTCAGAGCTAGGTGTAGTCCTGAGTGAAGGAGGGAGAGAGTTCCATTTTTTGCCTACAGTGAAAGAGAGAAGGAGTTGGCCTGCAGGGCGTTTGGGTTTGTGGACAGCGATTAAAGTTTGGTGTTCAGATCTCAGAGATCTGGTTGGGATGTAAGGGGGAAAGATGTTTGTTAAGGCTGGGCATTTATCTGGATAGAATATTAATTTGTGCACGGTGGTTAGTTGGAAATAGTCTAGGAGGTTTGAGAGTTCCAGCCAGTTCAGAGATTGCAGGGTTAGGCAGTGATGAGTAGAGGTTTTGGATTTTGTTGCGAATTTGGAGATTTTATTATAGCAAGTTTCGAGTTTAGAGGTGTTGGAAGAAGATAGGTTAGTTAGTAGAGGGGCTCCATATAATAGAGATGGTAGGAGGTAGGTGTTAGCAATAGTTTGCCTTGCGGCATTGGAGAGAAAGCAGTTATTTCTATAGAGCATGCCTAGCTTTTGATGTGTTTTCTTTATGTTTTGTTGGATGTGGATATCAAATTTAAGGTGTTCGTCTATGGTAATGCCGAGGAGTTTTGCAGAAGGGACCACTTCAATGGCAGAGTTGCTTTGGCTAAGGACTTTGAAAGCATTCTTGTCAAAGGAGAAATTTGTGGAGGGAGGAAAGAGAAGTATTTTGGATTTATTAGAGTTGAGAAAGAGAGATGGTTTTGGTGCATCTGGTTTTCGGTAGTGGAAAAAGCTGAGTTTTAGTCAGGAGTTCAGGTAGGTTGGAGGCGGCACAGACTAAGGTAGAGTCGTCTGCATATTGGATAACTGTTGTATCAGGGATGATTGAGTGAAGGTTGTTAATGAAAATGTTGAAAAGCATGGGTCCGAGGATGGACCCCTGGGGAACACCGGTGGGTGTTGGCAAGAAGGAGGAGGTAGAGTTCTTCCATCTGACAGCTTGAGATCTATCAGATAGGTAGCTGGAGAACCAGGAAAGGGTATCAGGGGAGAGATGAAGGTTGGAGAGATGAAAGAGAAGGTGCTTGTGGGAGATGGTATCAAAGGCTTTGGAAAGGTCTAGCAGTACTGTGGATACTAGTAATCCAGAATCACATGCTCAATTTACTGTGTCTAAGAAGGATAGTAAGGCAGTAGTGGTGCTGTGGCCAGGGCGGAAGCCATGCTGGGTAGGAGTTATGAGGAGATTCTGAATTAAAAAAGGCATAAGTTGGTGATGGACACATTTTTCAAGTATTTTTGATAATGGTGAGAGTAGGGCAATTGAGCAGAAATTAGAGATATTGTACTTTTTGCCTCCTTTGTGAAGAGGTAGAATGATGGCAGATCGTCAAAGTTTGGGTATATAAGACTCTTTTAAAGATCTGTTAATTAGGATGCTTATAAGGAGAGCAATACCATCAGCAGCGGATTTGAGGAAGGAGGAGGGTAAGTTGTCCGGGGCATTTGAGCAAGGCTTTAGTTTTGATAGGAGTCTTTTTATGAAAGTAGTTGGTACAGGTTTGAGTTGGAAATTAAGCATACAGTTATTAGGGGTGCTGGGAGTAGAGGAAAGAGAGTTGGATGGATTATTGTCGGGAAAATATTTGGTTAGATTAGCTATGGATTCTGTAAAAAATGTGTTGAAGTGAGAGCTTAGTTCTGAGTCAGTTAAGCTAGGGTCAGGGCAGGGATTATTCCTGGATCCTGGGTGGAGTAGGGAATTAATAGATTTCCAGAAATGTTTTGGGTTCTTGTTATTGTTGGATTGAAGTTTATTGTAGTAGTTTTTTTTTGTCTGAGGTGATTAGTTTCTTTACTTGGTTGCGGAGTTGGGTGTATTGAAGCAAGGTAGAAGGCATCTTATTTTTTTTTTTTGGTAGAGCTTCCAGGATTTGTCCCTGCAGTGTATGATTTGTTTAGTTTCTTTGGATAGCCAAGGAGCAGAATTAGTCTTGATTCATTTGTTTCTTGGTGGGGCTCGGAAGTTGAGGATTTTCAGGAAGATAGAGTTAAAATATTCTACTGCATTGTCGAAGGGAAAAGTATATAGGATTTGCCAGTTTATATATTTAAAAGTGTTTGAGAAATTTGAGGGGCTGAAGTTGCTGAGATTGCGAGTGTGGATATAGTGGTGTTGGTGTTTAGTATTGTTGGTTGAGCGATGTATGAAAGCAGGGAGATGGTCACTGAATGTTTCTGGGATAGTACCAGAGAGAGTTATTTTATTAGGATGGGAGACTAGGACCCAGTCGATGATGGATCCTGGGGGGTGGTGTTTGTTAGGGCGAGTAGTTGTATGAATTACTTGGGATAAATTGAATGAGGTTGATGAATAAGGAGGGGGAAGGTGAGTTGATTTTATTCCAATCAATATTAACATCGCCTAGAATGTAGGTTTCAAATTTTATTTTAGTTGAGGCCCAGTGAAGAATATTTTCAAGGGTAGAGATGTTGTCGCCTGGGGAAATATATAGGGAGATCATGCAGATATTTTTATGTTTATTTAATTGTAGGAGACAAGCGGTTAGTTCAGTATTTTTGAATTTTGGAACTGGAGTTTGTAGAGGGATTAGTGAGAGATGGTTGGAGTAGATTAGAGCAGAGCCTCCACCTTTTCTGTTTAAACGGTCACTTCTATGGATTTTGAATCCAGGTGGTAGGATTTCAGAGTCAGCAATATGGGCTTTTAGCCAGGTTTCTGAGATGGCTAGGATGTCAGGTTGGTTGTAGGAAATCCAAGCTTGTATTTGGTGTATTTTGTTATTAAGGCTTTGGGCATTTGTGGTAAAGAACTTAAGGGTGTTAGGAGAGGAAGTAGAAGAAGAAGATAGAGGGGGAGATTGGATGTGTGTAATGGATGAAGTGGGGGTGGGGAGGAGTTTGTTGTGAGGCAAGGGCCAGGGTTAGGATGGATATCTTCAGATAAGGCTAGGTCATTATTGGGAATAACTTTTAGCTTTTTGGGTTTATTGAGAAAGAAGCTGTTTGAGTTTGGGGGGGAATATGTGCAGTAGGTTAGGAGAAATAAGAGAGGATGTTATTGTATGGAAGTGGGTTGCTAGAAATGGTTTTGGGAGAGTGCATGGGATGGTTTGAGTAGGAGGTAGGCACAGGGGTGTTTTGGAAGAGTACGAAGTAGCAAAATAAAGAGGAATTAGTAGCACAAGAAGGGAACATGG